>NC_092803.1:176363578-176670944 GCF_040954645.1 Diabrotica undecimpunctata | reverse complement strand
GCCGTCTGCTTGTAATAAGGACATGATGCGGCACCCTTTGTTCTTTTAGTGACTCTGCCATCGGGATCCGTTTTTGGTTTCGGTGTTTTCTTTTGAAGGTCCAAACATCTGAAAGTTTTTAATATTGTATACAACAGTCACGGCTATCGAGTCTCAAAAGGGGTGAAGCAAATCCTGTCTGACCTAAACTTACTTAAGCTATTACGTCAGTCAGTGTAGTTTACTTTTTACTCTTGCTTTGGCTAAGAAATATTTACAGTTCAAAAATGTAGTCGGTAGATGACAGCTCTGTACTTTAAACAAAAATTAATCGCGTGGTGATTAATTGGTGACCTAATGGTGTTAATAAATGACTTGCTTATTTATTAGATATACTAAATATATATATATATATATATATATATATATATATATATATATATATATATATATATATAGAGAGAGAGAGAGAGAGAGAGAGAGAGAGAGAGAGAAATTTATTGTTTTTAAAATGAGTTTACATTTATAAAACACAACATAGTACAAAAAAGGCACACGGTACAATAAAATACTAATCATAAAATTTCCATAATTAAAAAAAATATATCAATTAGCGCAACGTTCCTCAAAAAATTCCTCTATACTATAGTAACATTTAGATAATAAAAACTTCTTGATTGCTCTTCGGAATACAAAAATATTGCTTGAGGATCTTATATCGAGTGGTAGGTGATTAAAATGATTTTTTAATTAATGTAGAGTAGGGTATTGGAAGTGGAATAACATCATTTAGACGAGCGTTATAAGGGGAAACTGTCAGAATATCCTCTTTATGTTTTTTAAAAATTAAGCACGCTAATTCAAGGATATACATGCAATGAAGTGTCAAGATACCATGTTTCCGGAACAGAGGCCTGCAGATGTACCAAACTTGACCTTGCATAAATATCTGAGTGCACTCTTTTGTAGCATAAAATTTCTACTGAAATGATTAAGAGAACAGCTACCCCAAAAGGCAATACCGTATCTCAAATTAGATTCAATCAGGGCGACATAAACACTTTTTGCAATCTTGAAATCTAAATGGTGAGCCACTGATTTGATCGCAACGCAATCCGATGATATCTTTTTACTTAAACATACAGTGTGTTGCTCAAATTTAAGTTTATTATCAATATAGAGACCTAAAAATTTGTTTACGGTGTCAGAACAAATGCCTTCAATGCTCAGAGTAATGTTGTTTAGATCATTCTTAAAAGAAATTAATTTGGTTTTTGAAAAATTAAATATCAAATGATTAGCTTTGCACCACTCTAAGATTTTCAGTACCTTTTCTTGTTCAGTTTCAGTTTTCTTGTTCAGTACCTTAAGAGTCCTTGTTCTGCCATAAAATTGTGGTGTCATCTGCAAATATAGTAAACCGGCCATTAATGTCGAGGTTAGTTGTGCCATTAAAATATATCAAGAAAAAGATAGGACCCAAGACAGAGCCTTGAGGTACTCCACAATTAATAAAGATATTACTAGAGTAGTGCTCATTGATTGATACAAACTAGCATCTGTCTTCCAAGTATGAACTGAACCACTTTAGAGCAGTGTTTCTAAAACCATATCTTTCCAGTTTAGTAAGAAGTATTTTGTGATTGACACAGTCAAAGGCTTTAGATAGATCACAGAAAACTGCGGCAGCAACATAATCGTTATTTAAGTCCAAGTATAGTTTTTCCATCAATTCGAAGATGGCATCATATGTACTTTTTAATGACGGGAAACCGTAGGAAGAAAGTAAATTGTGTTTTATAAGAAAGTCATCATTCGGATTTTTACCAATTTTGCTACAACCTTTGAAAGCGATGGTAACAAAGAGATAGTTACCAAATTTATACAGAGGAATAACCTTAGCACATTTTAAACAATCGCTAAAGTGACCCGTTGAAAAAGATAGATAATTAATATAGATATTGTTCTTATTTACAATCAAAGATAAATGTTTAGGCTTGATTATAATTATTGTAATTTTTGCTTAAACGCATAACTTCAATAAATAAAGTAAACAACAGCTAAAATAGTATGGCTGTTCCTTTGGTTAGTAAGCAGTCGTGTACCTTGGACCGGACCAAGGTACAGTCTTATCGCAAATTAACAATATTTTAAATTTTATTTGAATCAATGTTGGCTAACAAGACTTTCTCTTGTTTCAGATAGTCATAGTCACGAAGCAAAGAAGTGACAAAAGACCACCTCTAAAAGCCTGAAAGGGTCTTTTTACTTATATACCTTTTATAAAGGATTTTTTAAATAAAAATTTTGTGATTTATGGTATACTTATAGCCAACTACAGGAATTTCATTTTCCTTGTGGATTCCAAAGAATTGCTTCCACTTAATTAATTAATTAATATGCGATCATCTACACTGAACCAGTCATTTTGTTAAAAAGTATTACCTTTCGTTAATAAGTGCCATATTTTTTAATTTTGACACATCTGGATTTATACAATACGTCTGTCTAGATGCCAAAGATGTAACTCTAACATTGCCTCCAAAAGGGGATTTAATAATTTCTCCTACGAATTGTGCTAATTGTGAATGTGTTCTACTGCATATGTAGATCTGAAAAGTGAAATAAGTTTAACGCATATGACATTTAACAAGTGAATACATAAGAAAACTATGGAATTATAGGCTGTGGTCTAGATTTATTTCTTCTTAACGTTTCGTTTGCAACTTTTTTGGTCAAAGGCAATGCGATAACGGTCCACATTTTGTCTTCCGTACTGAGGATGATATTTGAAGTTCCATTAAGTTTACACACGAAACGTAAGGAAGAAATAAGTCTAGAACCGGACAACAATTGTATCATTATACAACATCGGCAGTGAAGCCTACATTCAAATAATACACATTTGTTTTGGCTTTATAGTTTTCTATACGAAAATATTACAAAACTGGACAAAACAAAATATTAGTTGACTTTCAACTGTGAAGTCTTCAAAATTTTAGATTTGGCTGTAACAAACTCAATTAAGTAGTGAATTTTTTATGTAGGTACATACATATTTGTTAACAGCAACTTTAAATAATCATGTAGTCGATTTTCTGTCCTATTGTCTCAAGTTTTTAAGCCACATTGTTCTACAGATACGATATTTTCACTGTGTATAATTTTATTTATACTTTCCTTAAGCTCACTTACTTTTTTAACAGAGCTGGTACATTCTGAAATCACACTTTGTTTTCAACTGCATGCATTTAACTTCAGATGCTGTTACATTACCATATACAATACAAATAACTGTTCTGCATCCATCATAGCAAAAAACTTAGTTTAAGTCAAATTGGTTATCACACTCGGCACATGTTTCCATATTATTTCTTACAATATGTTGGCCAGCTGTTGACAGACATTTTTTTTCGTCTTTATAGAGGGAGGAGGGAGGTCTGGAATCTTCAAAAGACATCTCAGTCCAGGACGCCGCCTGACTGACCTTAGTGCAGAATTCGTTTTCATACTCCCGGCGATAGTTCCCAAGGTACTTTAAAATGTCCTCTCGTTGCTGAGTTTATGCCGAACGCCTACCTGTTAAACTAGACCCTCCTCTGTCATCCAGCGATCCGGAAGTGAGATGGCCGCTGTGAGGCCGGCATCACTTCTGAAGCACTAAGTACCTTCATTCATTAATTTTCCATTCATCCACATCCACCCTCCATTCATCAGCAAGGAGGCTCCCTGTCTCGTTCCAGGTAGCGCGTAGAAGACCCTCAAAGCTCCTAGTATGGCATCACTCCAGACAGGCATTTCCTCCTTCTCCACAGTCTGTCTCACGCATTCTAACTCATATGTCTGGCCACTTTTCTAGCTTCAACTTCCAGCATCTTTCCCTCTTACCTTTGCCGTTGGTCCAGCTGTCTTTCTTCCTCTTCTTTTTTCTTGATCACTGCACAGATATAGTTGTGTATGCTAGTCCAACCTGCTTTATTTTCAATCATTTCTCTCACTGTAACAAAATTCAAACCTGTTTCTCTTTCCATTCTGTTCCTTTCTACTATCCATCTGTTGCAGTCTAACATGGTATGTGTCACAATGTCCGAGTGTCCACAGTTCCACAGTATAGGCATTCATCTGTGCCAGCTTCTCTGAATGTAGAGAGGTAGGCCCTAAAACACCCATGTCCTGTGAGCACTTGCGTCAGAAAATCCAGTCGCCTGTGGCCACAGTCTATGTTGACAGACTGCCTGCACCTTCTTCCCCAACATGACTGTTTAGTTGGCTCAGTGTACACAATAACTACCCAACCCAACTAAACTATCTGTTGATAAAAAGTCTGCAGTCTGCGGAGCCCTAAAAGTGTCATCATCAAAGCACAACACATTAAAACTTATTATCTAAACAGTTGTCTCTTTTAATAAATTTTGTGGAAATTATAAAATAGTAGCTATTTTATTTACAGATTATTTTAAAATAATTTTTCATATTTACTGAAAACCTACAAAGTAAAAAAAAATTAAAAGATTCTTACTTTAGAGACTTACTTTAATTGGTTCATATTTTTCATTTCCTTCATCTTCATCAAAAAGTTCTTCATTCTTTTCTACCACATTTAAAGACTCTTCAAGTAAAATATCCTCATCATCTACGTTTTCATTATTTTCAATGGGTTCTTCAATTTTACTTTTATCGACAGTTTTGTTTTTAGTAATAAATTTTCTTCTGTTATTAAATTGCTTTAATTTTTTAATATCTTCCAATTTTTTCGTATATTCTAGTATTTTTGACTGTTCTTGTTTTAATATATTTAATTTATAGTTAATTTCAATTTCCTTGGACTGTGAGGTAAGCCAGTCAGTAGAACTCTTCGAAAAGTTCTCTTTCTCTTTTAACAGTTTAGAAATACTTTCTGAAAGATTGTCTTTTTCGAAATTTTGTCTATCTTTTAACCATCTTATTGCCCCACAAATTATACTCAGGGATTTTCCCTAAAACATTATTTGATGCATGATATATGAATTAAAGATATTAGCATAACTAGACTAGTTGTATTTCTAAGTTTTTGAGTGAGTTGCCAAAATTGAGTGAAAATTTTAACTGTATGCAGACACATCTTTATACTAAGTAAAAACAATAATACAAGAGTATCTTTTATGTCAAAAGCATAATTACAACAATAATAAAAGGTTCTGTATTCGGGATATATGCTAAATGAGATATGGGTTATTCTCAGAAAATCAAAATTTAAAATAAAATAATAAAAATATACTTTGTAATGTTGGACTCAATGCGAAGTTGTGCATAAGGACTCCTCTATATAATGTCTTCTCTATGTTTTATACAACTCTAAAACCTGGACTCTCACTGACCACTCATGTAACCACCTGGGATCCTTCAAAATGTGGTGATAAATCAGAATGCGAAAGGTATCTTGGATATATTGCATCAACAACAGTTTGTTTGAATTATGTTTATAATTTATTGAAATTTTTCTTCTGCCTGTTTAGTACGTACATAAAACGCTAACTATTTTGATCATAACCCATATAACTATACGTAATTATTTTATCTTATAAAAATATAAATGCAATAAACAAATTGTCATTAGCATTCTCAGCCCATTTACTTATTACTTAAATGTTAGAGATCTATGATCCATAAGGTCTAAAATAATTTTAAGATTCAGACAGAACCTTTTTCAAACAAGTTTTGATTCACTGAACTAGTACAGATCTAATTCCCATATAATTGCCCAAAATAACAGGCTATTTTTTCAAAGCAAAAATATTGTCATATATCACATACATTATGTTAAGGAGAAGTAAAAAAAGGCGTAAAACATAACTTCAAAAATAAAATAGGGTTTGTAGGTTTAAATTTTATTAAAACTATTGCTTCACGCTATTTTGCCAAGATTGGTTTGTCAGAAAGTGGAAAACAAATACAACATTCCGAAATTGCAAATATAACCTTCAAGTGATTGTAAAGGAAACAGTAGAGATATCCGAAGAAAAAATGTTAGTTTTAAAACAGTCCATATAGAACAGTTCATAACTTTTGGCAATTAGTAGTAACAACTGAAAATAAGAAAAATTTGCCAGTGCATTTCCAAATCTCTAATAAATCGAGAAGGTTTTAAAAAAATATATACTAGCTTAATTATGCAGATATTTACTAATAGATTAAAATATATAAAAATTATTTTCTGAGTGAACTATAACATACTTTTAAAAATAACAAATTCTTATGGAATAATATTCCTTGGAGTCAGTAAGGAAACCCTTTGCCTAATCTCTTTAATTCACAATAAACTTATCACTTACAGTTCCTGTAGGACTTTCAAATATACCAAATTTTCCGGTTTCTAGGGTATAATACAATTTTTTCATAAATTGAAGCTGTATATCATAAGGAGGAAAAGGAAAATCAAATATTTCCGGAGTTGCTAAGTGAGTTTCAGTTGTATTATCCATTTTTGAGCTATAATGGAATAATAAATGTCTTAAAAATAAACAAAATAAAAAGTTAAAAAGGTTAAGTATCTGTGAATATTCCCGCCTTTTTTGATAGTGGGGATCTTTCCGAAGTATCATAAGCGTACAATATTCAAAACTCTAAGAGGTGAGGTCCATTATATTTTTTTCATTTTATGGTACCTACTATTTAATTACAGATTTTAATGTTGCGTAATCTTGGTTAAGGATGTTGTTATTCCAAAAATAACAACTTTTTTTAGAAACTGGCTGTTTGAAAAAAATAGTTGACACTAATTTTCGATGAAAAGTCCTATCCTATTCATTAGAGAGTTTTTGTGCAAGCAAATACGTATACCTAACGTATCTTTTTGACATATAAGCATGCGCATTAATGGTTGAACTAACGTATCTAGATACGTATTACCTAACGTAACGGGTACGTTACGTTCATACGCATCCCTATCGAGCCGAAGGTAACCGAATGCACAAGGGAGTCTTACCCGATTACCAAAATTTCAACATCCACATTTCATAAGCACACGTGGTATGTGTATTTTTACATTTGTGGTTACGTATATTTGTTTTGATTTTTATAAATAAAGGAAAGCAGTAGAAAACGACTTCCCTTAATTCAAAAGCGAAATATTTTTAATGGTATCAAAATTAAAGCGGCCGTGTAGTGGTGCAAGATGTGGAGAAGAAGGGCATCTTCTATGTCTTCGTCTTCTTCATCATCAATAAAGGCACCTACATTTAATATCGCGTCCATATCAAAAATTAAAAATTGTTCAAAACAATATTTGTTATTTATTTTGAATATCAAAAATAGGGTTAAATGACAAGGACAAGACTGGCACTGACAATTTATTAGTTAATCACTAATTCGGTGAGGGCAATACCATCGTTACGTTACGTGCAGAACAAAAACTCTCAATTTAACGTTCATCTTCTTCGATACGTTAGTTCTTTACGTATAGGGAGATACGTTACGTTAGGTAGTTACAAAAACTCCCTATTTTTATTCATGGTCCCATTATATTTTATTTTTATGTCATATGCCAAACAAGTCATATGACATATGCCAAATAAATCTTAGGTTATGTCTTGTGTCATTGTCATTATCGTTATGATGTTCATTTTGTTTTGTGTTCATATACAGTATATGTATTGCTTTAAAAAGAATTAAGATTTTTTTAAGCATTAAACTGCGACTTAAACTAATGCACGCACTAGCGCACATTAGTTGCGTCTATATTCGTTGCTAATATTTTAACCGAACGTAATTATACTTTTGAAAAAGAAAATGTCTGTTGAAGTTAGAAGTTTGAAACAAAGCTTGAGGAAAATAGAATTTCCTCTATGCGCCAAAGAAGCATTGCACAAAATTAGTAAGGAATATAATTTTTTTAAAATAAATAATTATTTAAAACAATATTATTTTAGATGAATTAATATGCAGTCGAATGACAACTATAAAGAATATGGATATAGCCCTGAATCTCATGGCTGAATTTATTTTTTTCGAAGTGGATAGAAGGGGTGACAAACGACCCCAACCTCTAAATCCTCTTCTAGAGCTCCAATTAATTAATATATTGTATGAATATTTTGATTCAGTGCCTAGTGAATCTGCTAGAAATACTGTATTTCTTTCATTATTCAGTGGAACAACTGCAAACTCCAGGATACAGGTGCTTTCCAAATTGGTCTCCCTTGCAATAGGCATTCCTTCTACAAAAATTTTAGCATCTGCAAGGGCATGGATGCAGCAATTAGGAAACACTTCTCCAAACAGTTGCAAATTGGCTGAAGCAATAATCCAAGACTATTTTTACTTTTATAAATGTAATATAGATAAAATTACATTATTACCAAAAATTTGTCCACAGTTTACAGCAAATGTCCTAACTGCTATTACAGAAAACTATTTTAATACTAGGGGGAAAGAAATAGTATTTCCACCAGATATATTAGTAGAAACTATTACGAAATGGGTAAGATATTTTTGTATTCATTAACCAGAATAAACTATATTTGATAATTCTGAAGGATTACTAGGTTAACTTCATATTCTTTTATATTATTCTAATGCTGATTTCAAAGTGAAAATGTGTGATAAGGTTCGTTTACATTTAAATTTGAATTACACAAGGTTCATAACCACATCTAATGAATATGAACAAACGAGATTTGGAAATTATTTCTGAAGATAATGACTAAGATAAAGGATTGAAGTTAATAATTGCATGACTATACATTCCACATAATATTCTAGACAACTACATATTATAGCAAACACTCTGCGACCGTTAAATCTATTTTTTTGTAAACATTTCATAAAATATATTTATTTGGCAATTACAACTTGTGAGAAGCTTTAGAGTTAAACTATATTTTTGGTGTGATTGCGAATTGTGTTTTGCAGTAGGGTTTATAAATTATTTTGGTTCTATACAATTTTATTATACCAAGTAACAGAAATTTTCTTTTTTTCTTGGATCTCCTTTTTACAAATACTCGAAGTGTGGATATGTTTAGCTAAGGACCCTATTTTAGAAAGTAGCTTGCACTATATTCAATATAAATACATAATTGTTATGTATTCAAAGGATAGATCAGATAATCTTTTTTGTCTAAATTTTTATTATGATTTTATTAATGCAGATTATGTAGTATTAAATTACTAATTAGTGGGAGTTGATTGGAACTACTATTTATATAAAAGTGATGTTAACATAGTATTAGATATACTTTATGAGTTTGGCCAGCAGATGATACAATTACCAAGGTGAGGCAGGTGGAGCCACAAGTTAGAGTTGACTGTCTAATCATCATCAGTTGCTTGAAACCTCTACAACACAGTTCAAACACCCAGATCTTTTAAATTACTAAATTTGTCAATAATTTCTTGGTTTTAGTAAGCCATTTTATCTAATACTATAAGTACATATGGAGTAGCATTTAAAATTAAGCAGCCTCACTATTGAATGACTGTTTTTACTTGTAAACATAGATTCGTGATATTAAAGTGTTTTTTGTTGCAGTTCATGCAACATTTTTTTATTTTGTTATGTAATGTACTTACCATATTAATCATTTCATTGGTTCCATGTTCAACAAGTTGGTTATCTCTTTTTTGAAGTATTTTCTTGTGTAGGTGATACTGTAATATCAGTATCACATAACCATTGGTTGCTCATTTGTGCGTAACAGTATATACAATTGTTTAAAACTTCAAGATAAATGTCAATATTAAAACAAGATCAGTTAAAGAAGAGTGTGAATTAAAACCAATTATTATTTTTTCTTGTTTCAGTTATCAGAAAATCCAAGTCTGTGTATTGCAGCGCAGCAAAAGCAAGCTTTGCTTCCAGTAGGAGCTATTTCAATGGAAGCTACAACACCCATAGCTGGTCTTGTAAGGTGGTGTGTCCTTGCGCCGATATTTAAAAAGGACAATGATTATTATAACAAACTACATTTAGCATTATTAACTAGTATAATGGAAATACCCAGAACAGTTCCACCAAAGGCAGTATATGCCCAACATTTGGTAATACCTATTAACCCAATTTTAGCGTATGTGAACGATTTAAAAAACAGACAAGAATTGAAACTGGACCAAATCTTAAATGAAGATTCCCTACAAATCTGTTTAGATAGGTATGCTCAGATTGTGCAGATTACACAGTCAGTAAAAGCTATTTATGGACATATTGACGATCTGTATTATCAACTTAAAATGTTGCCTTTTAACAAGATAATGAGTATTGTGATAAATAATTATAACAAAGAAAAAATCATTGTTATATGAATAAATTAGTTTTTTTTGTATCAGCTGTTTTCATTAAATTATTTATTTTAAATTATAAGCATTTTTACTCACTATTATTTTCCTGCAAATTTAATACATTAGGGCCTTATTTGTCAACTGACAACTTTATTGTTTATCTAATCTAATAAAATGCTAAACTCCGACAAGAAACCGATTTTAAAATTGCTAACTGTTGAGGGATATTATACAAATCCAGCAGCATGCTCCAGTTGAATTAATTTTTGCTTAATAAGTTGCCCCAGGGGAATGTAATATTTAAAATTGGCGATGTTCAGCGCTTATTACAAACCAGTGTAGATTGCATACATCCTACAAATTGGAAGAACACTATTGCCCATGTATTGAAAATAGAACAGAAAATGTGGAAGTTATATGGGATAATGGAAAATTTTATTGAACCAGTAATAGCACAGTATAAATAAGAATCAGAATGCCCACATAATTTAGTAAATTTGAAATAATTTAATCTATTCTTCAGCTAAAAGTACGAATAAAATAGTCCATATTATGTCTATGGTTGCCGTAAATAAATTAAACCGGGTTAGTTTTTCTGTGCACACCAGATAAAATTTCAGTGAACAGCACTGGTTCCGTTTAAAACATGGCTGATTCCGTCTGTGCGAACGAGATGCGCGTACTTATCTTGACAAGCAGAATCAGGATGCCCACTCTGCTTAAACGGAACCAGCGCTGTTCAATGAAATTTTATCTGGTGTGCATAGAAAACTAACCCGGTTTAATTTATTTACGGCAACCATAGCCATAATATGGACTATTTTATTCGTATTCAAGATAAGTATCTTGACAGAATAATAAACTCTTGACAAGCAGAGTGGGTATTCTAATTGTTTTATTATTCTGTGCCATTAAGATCTTGCAATATAAAACCTACGGCTTTATCTTATACGATTCATTTTCCATTTGGCCAGTTCATACAACGTAAAAGAGATTAATATCGTTCTAAAATTATTTTCTTGTGGTCTTTTTATTATAAAATAGAACACATAAAATTGTACAAGAGCTGAAAGTGACAGCTGTCACTGTCAGTGTACAGAATCTGACAAAATAACAGTTCCATGATGAAGTGTTAACTCTATCTCTATTCTAGAAAGAATTAGTCCTCACATCTTTTGTATTTGATTTGAAGGAAAAGGGTGATTTTTGTTATCCAAAAAGCCCAGCTTTGTTAATCAATAGTAGGGGACAAGATTTCAATTATCCATAATATTCGAAACTATTCAAAATATACTTTAAAAAATTTTAAGTTTGTGAGTATTTTGTAATGGCGACCCCATCAACTGGTGTTGGTAAGTGATAATCAAATTTTATCATATACTTCGTATTAAAACTACATAATATTTATCGCAGTTGTACCTCGAAACTTTCGACTACTTGAAGAACTAGAAGCCGGTCAAAAGGGTGTTTCAGATGGTACTATTAGCTGGGGCTTAGAAAATGATGATGATATGACACTTACACATTGGATGGGGATGATAATCGGCCCCCCTCGTACACCGTATGAAAATAGGATGTATTCTGTTAAAATTGAATGTGGCCAAAGGTATCCTGATGATGCACCTACTGCAAAATTTATCTCTAGAATCAATATAAACTGTATAAACAGTAACACAGGGGTGGTAAGTAATCTTCATTTTTTTTTGATAAGTGTGGCATATATTATAACTTTAATGACTAATATAAGAATGTATTAAAATAATTTTTCAAGTTACATTATATTGGTAGGTGAGAAATGAAGTAAGGTATATCTTTTATCTATTTATACATATACATTATACATTCTTTGTACATTTCATAAATGTAGTAAACAGACACTGTAATATTGGTTACTATGGCAATTTTTCTAATAGATTTTAGTGTGGTTTCAATATTCCACTAAATTTGTTTTTCAGATTTAATTTGAATGACTAATTTTATCCTTTTTGCCATTTAACTGCATTTTGACAACAATAGACCCAACTTTAATAGATCAATAAGGATACCATTATTTTTAATATATAATACATATATGTTAATATTTCTTCAACATTACATGCCATCTGTATTACATACTTTGGCTAACACTTTCTTCATAATTTAAATATAATTGTAGCAAATAATTGAGAAAATCTAACTGAACTAAACAATTTTATAATGTTATGGACATATCTTCTCATACTATCTCTAGTTAAGTAGAAGATAATGGCTAAATATTGTTTATCTTTGACTACAATACTGCTTTTTACAAAAAATTAAAAAGTTGAAAATTTTAATAGTTAATAAAGGCTATTTGTTGTATTCAGTTTACTTTTCTTTCTTTTAGTTATATATTAATAAAATCCACAGTAAACTCATTTTAATATCAGTTTTGAGATTTTAAATTAGTAATCAGATCCCAGTATTATGTTTGATTGCTGTTTATATTATTAATAACATTATTTCACTGGGGAACAGTGTGATCTCATAAAATTTCCTCCACACGAACATTAAATAACTAAACAATACTTTTTTCTGTTGTAATTTTTGTTATCTATGTGAAAAATATTAAACTGTTTTCTTTTTTCCCTCTTTCAATTGAGTACTTAAATATTTGAAATTCTATCTAACCATTTATAGTCTTCATACTTTTATAAAGCTATAACTTTATCATTTTCATCTTGTTGCTGCTTTATTTATCTATATATGTATTTTTTATTTTTATTTATTTACTAGTTGTACCCTGCACAATTAAAATAAATTTAAAGGAAAGACATTACAAAAATATTCAATTCATTTTATTAATTTTGTTCATTTCGAAAAATTTCTACTGAGATGATTTGGTCAATTTGATCTGGTGTAATTTTGTTGACTAACTAAACCAAAATATGTGCATGTGGCAATCCTCTTTTCTGCCATTCAATGGGATACATCCAGCAGCACGTCTCTACAAAAATGTAATGCTTGATAATAAAATCCAACAAAGATTTCAATTTTTGTTTAAATATGTGTGCAGTCTGAAGATGGTTGTCCAGCTAATAGAAGTTCTTTAATTTCACCCCATGTTGAATTGCATGTAAATGTGATGTATGTATAAACTGTAGAAATTTATGCTGAAATTTTTCAATATCATTAACATGACCTTGGTAGAATGGACACCATACATTAGAGGCATACTGTAAAGTTGAGCTAACCAATGCATTGTACACTATCTAATTAATGGATAGATCCCTTGAAGTACACAAAACAAAACCAAGCCTTTAAAGAGCTTTACTAGTTATTGAATTATAGTCGTGATTAAAAGATACCTGTGAATCAAAGAAAACTCTTAAGTCCTTCATCACATTTACTCTCTTTAGTGATGTATTGCAAAGCTTATAATCAAAGACTATTGGAAAGTAACATTTACCTATATATTTAATCTCATTCCATTAACTGTTGATCAATTCTGAAGATCTGCTATATCCTTGTTTAAATTAATACAGTCAACACTGTTTATTCTTGCATATAACTTAAAATCATCTGCAGATAATAAAAATTTGGAACACTGAAAATCCAAACCAATGTTCTTTATAAACAGATTAAAAATCAAGGGTCCAATGAGCTGAAATGGGATTAGATAAGTGGTCCTTAATTTTAATAGCATCATGATTTACCCTATCAAATTAAAATCGGTATAATTAAAATCCATTTGGCTGCCACCCTATCCTATTGAATTAATTATATCATTTTAGAATAACAAGAGGTTAGTTACTGTGTCATATCTGTTCATCAATGATAATATTCTTGATATTTTGATAGTTGATGATGCAAGTTTTATCTTTGTGATGAGTAAGGAATTGCTAACTGATACACTTTTTTTAAAAATTAATGTGTAAAAAACATTGAGGATAGTACCCATATCTAACAATTAAGAATGTAGCAAAAGTGTTAATCTAATCTCCTGGAAGACATATTTTGATTAGATAGATATTACAGTATACTCCCTCTATAATGAACACGGCTAAGCCTTTTTAACTGCCACCTAATAATAAGAAGGTCCTAATAGACAAGATGTGAAGCTTACAACTGTTTCACATCTTTTAAAAATATGATGGTAGAATACTGGACAATTTAAAGCAGTACAATAGAAGCAAACTTCTTCCCATTGCAGAAGCAATAGTTTATGTTATTCTTGAAATTATGCTTTATACAGATTTACAGAATACAGATTTTTTGTTTTAACAAACTCATATGACACTGACACTGACACTGACAATAAAAGTAAACAACTCTTTTTTGTTTTAATGTATTTCATTGACAATAAAACTAAACAACTTTTTTTTCAAAAACGCCATTCAAACAATATTTAGTATCTTATATTGCTCCGAATGGCTTCACTATAAAAAGTTAATGTTTTAGAAAACTAAATATTCATATGTATGCACAGTATTATTGTTGTTTGATATAACGAGATTGGCTTATAACGAGGTAATTAGTCTGCCATTTCAGTTCTCGTTATAGAGGGAGTCTACTGTATATAGTTTGACAAATAATCAGTAAAACCAGTGAATACATTAACACTAATTTTTACCCAAATAACAAACAAGAAAATTGTTCAAGTACCGTATAAATTAGCAATATAATAATATAACTTGAGTGCAAAATAATTGACTTAAAAGCGAGATTCGAGATTACACCTCCTGGTTCAATGTAAGAAGAATAAAAAAAAATATGTAATGTGCAAACAACAATTTTATTATTGAACAAAAACTGCTATATGCAATATGCTATATGCAATACAAACAGAATTTTCTAAATATTCATCATTGGAATGATTGCAAGAATGATGTTACGAACAGAAAAATCATCAATGAATTGAATTTATTATTTATAATTTATTTTTAAGGATTTGATTTACCACCCCTACTCCTAATTACACTTTGCAATCGATTTCGTATGGATGAGATGATTTTTGTAACTAATTCTTGAAGCGTTGTTTCCCTTTCATCATTAAGTGCAGCTCTCAATTCAATTATGCTCCCTGGTGCATAATTTCTGTCCTGGACTCTTTGTTTAAGCTCATCCCAAACTTGCCCTATTGAATTTAAGTCCGGGCTCAATGCAAGCTAATTTGTTGTATGTATACTGATCTCAGATAGGTGATGGTGACTCATGCGGAATGGCATCGTGGATTAAAATAAACGCATCACCAATAAATCCTGTGTATGGAACCACATATTCTTCTGAAATGTCTATGATGTAACAATCTGTCGTTAAACCTCATTAACATTCTCCACTAAGCACGACAACCAACTTGGTTTTCCCATCTATGGAAATGCCTGTCCAAAACATACAAGAACTGCCTCAATATGACACAGTTTCCCATATACAACATTGAGCAAGTCGCTCTCCTGGCTTTCTATAGACTCAATGCATCTCGTTGTTGCTGTGTAGGCAGATCCTACTTTCGTCGGAGAATAATACCTGACTCAATTGATAGTCATCCCAATCCAGATGTTCGAGAGCAAATTGTAATCACATTTGCTTCTGGGCTGCAGTTAGCTTAGGACCCGTAGCTGCTCTTTTTGGTGTCAGGTTGACTGCCTTCAGTCTCCTTCTGAGTGTCCAAACGCAAGTAACCACACATCGGACATCTCTTAAGCTCTTATTTGAGATTAGCCCAACTCAAATGTCAATTTATTTATAAAGGGATTTTAATACAAGAAATTGATCATCTCCCTCCATTTTTTTAATGCTACTGTTTGAGCTGCTTTAATGATGTGGTATCCATTCGTAATGCACTTGCAAACTTCATATAAGTGACCTATGTATTAGTGGTGGGTTGTTGGTATGGAAATTGATGCATACACTGTTAACTGAAACAATTCGGTGCATGTAGATTTCAATGAGTCAAATTCTGACCCCCTCTCTATGTGTTGCATTCTTTATTTGTAATATGTCTGATTCACCCAAAAATAAAACTTTTTTAAAACTAAATAATAAAGTAAACTGAATATTTTAATACTTTACTTTTTATTTTTACATGTTTACACTTTTTAGAACAAAACAGGAGACATACTTTCGCAAAATAATTTTGAGTGTTTAGCTTCTTTTAATGGAATAATTAAAGTGGGATAATTGCCAAAATAGAAAACCACACCTTAGTACTTGTGTAAAAAAGGTGTTCAAGGATGTAATTATAGAGTACCACAAAAGTATTTAGCCATATTGTGAAAATATACAATACATATTATAAACACGAAAAAAGCAATATATGCAGTTTGCATATAAGGTAGCTTATAAAAAGGATGATGTAGATAAGGACATGTGGGAGATTGGCACAATCCCATTAATTTTTGCCTTTCTAACGGACGAGCATTATATACGTCAAGTTTTCTTTAATATGCTCCCAAATTTTTATTTCAAAAAGTTGATTCGGAAAAAAAATGTCATTGATTTTATTAAACATGACCAGTTTTGAACTTATTTGTAATAATTATTGAACTGTAATTAAAAAATATTACCGTTGCAAAAAAAGTAAAAAATGATTTAGAAAAATCACATTTTTAAGTACACATTGTCATTGCTTTTTATTTATTTTCAACAAAGATATTGTTGATTGAATTTTGAAAAGTGCACTTAAAAATAAAATCAAAAAATTGCTATGATTATATAAATTTTTATGACGAAAAATATTGGTTGATCTCAAAAACTGTGTTTTTCTGTAAACATATTTTTCTAAATTACATAATACCTAATTTACTGTGTAAATTCATTCATGTTAAAATTGATTTTTTTTGTACATATTATGTCTTTTTTGTAAATTTTTATGTTTGGTAATTGTCCCCCATCATTGATTAAAAAATTCAAATAAGCAGTTACAAATAGGGCTATATCTCAGAAACTAGGAATGGTATGAAAAAATTGTTTGTACAAATTTTTAAGATAAAGTCATGTCGATAATAGTTTTCTAAAAAGAAATTATTATTTTTCATTATTTTTCGAAATAACCCAATATATAAAATATCAATCCTTTTTGAAACATTTTTTCAAAATTTTTGAAAAAGGAGTTACTTTAGGAATGTAAACTTTTTTTTTTTATTTAATAATATACACTTTTATCTACCCATTTTCAAATTTTCATCCTTGATGTATTTTTTTTGGGGTCATAGTGTTCTTTGATCCAGCGGCGCACCTAGAATTTTTCTGGTGGGGGATGATTCGGCACCGAAATTTTTTTTATGTTACATACCTCCATTTTGAGTCCTTAAAATTTAAGTTTTAGTTTAATTTATAGTACTAAAGATAGCAGTGCCAAAGATTCAGGTATCTGTTATCCTGCCTACCAACTAAAACCACCCTCAGTTGTGCGCAGTTGACTGTCGCATGTACTGTACTCTGAAAGTGGAATGGCCTCTGTAAGGCTGACGACATTTTTGGAACACTCCCTTCTCTTATCTAGATCTTATCTATGTCGTTGGCCCGCTTGGTGTTGCTCTTCTTCTTTCTTTTTAATTATTGTTCGGATGTAATTGTGAACACTATTCCATACCTCCTTACTTCCCGCCATCTTGACGATCATCTCTCTCATAGTCACAGGGTTCATACCTATTTCTCTATACATTCTGTTTCTCTCCACTGTACATCTATTACACTCCAGCATTGTGTAACAGTGTCGGAATATTCGCAGTATAGGCATTTATCTGTATCTGTCTTTCTGAACCTATGAAGATACGCTTTGAAACAGACAACCTACCCAGTTCCTTAGGCTCGGGATCAGCATATTGGTCCACTGGGCAACATCTTCCGTGTTGTTCCTTCTTGCCATCTTTCCATTGTTCTTTTTCTTTCATCTTTTTTTATGGGTGTTGTCAAATGCTCCATTCTTTCACAGAGATGTCCCCTTTCCTTTCTACTGCTAATACTTGCAGAGGAATGTGATAGACCACAAGACCACTGCAGATACAATCCTGTAAGCGCATGCTACTCACAACAGACTTGTCCTGTCTACTCCTATCATGAAACTAATATTAGGTGTCTATATCTAAATATAATGAAAAATATTAATTTAAATCCTAAACTGTATTTTAAATAACAATTTGTAAACAAATTAAAATTTATAATAAAATGTCTAAACAGCGTCATATGGTTTTTATTATCTTTTCTTCATCTATTTGAATGTCCTGATGGATAAACATCAAAGCTAAACCATTTAGTCTCTCTTCGTTAATGCAATTTCGTAAATAAGTATTTAGTACTTTCAGCGTTTTGGATTTTTTGTATATATATTTTTTATTTTATATGCCCTGGGGGGGGATTAACCCCCAAACCCTCCCTTGAGTGCGCCTCTGCTTTGATCGGGCTATTAGGACTATTCACACACGATCTCCGAAATTGTTTCATTTTAGAACAAATAATGGAAACATATTTAAACCAGGCAATGAAGCATTTTCTTCTTCTTCCTATACCGTCCCCATTAACGGAGGTTGGCTACCACATTTTTAAAAGCTTCTCTGTCTTTTGCAACGTGGAATAATTCGTCTACAGTCATGTTTGTCCAGTCTCGAATATTTCGCAGCCATGACTTCCTCTTTCTACCTATTCCCTTTTTGCCATCGACTCTACCCTGCATGATGACCTGCAGAAGACTATATTTATTATTTCTTAGTATGTGTCCAAGGTATGCACTCTTGCTTACTTTTATCGTTCTCAACAATTTTTTGTCTCGACCCATCCTTCTCAGCACTTCCTCATTGGTGACCCTGGCAGTCCATGGAATTCTCAACATTCTCCGGTATATCCAAAGTTCAAAGGCTTCAATCTTTTTAACTATTTGCGCTTTTAGTGTCCATGTTTCTACCCCGTACAATAGTTGCGACCAGACGTAACATTCAACAAACCTAAGTCTCAGCGCAGTATTCAGATTTTTGTCACAGAACAATTGTTTGAATTTTAAGAACGCTGCCCTTGCCATTTCTATTCGTACCCGGATCTCTTGGTCTGGATCTAATTCTGTGTTGATGTAAGCTCCCAAATATTTATATTTTGTCACTCTCTCTATTTGCTGTCCACCAAGAGTTAGTTGTTCATTATTTATTGGACTCCTTGATACTATCATAAATTTGGTCTTATCTGTGTTGATGTCAAGTCCCATTTGAATGCATTCACTATTTATTGCATCTAGTAAAGTTTGTAGTTCTTCTATACTCTCAGCCATAATTACCGTGTCATCTGCAAATCTCATGGTGTTTATGATTTCTCCACCAATTCTTATTCCCTCTTTTCTTTCCCATAAGGCTTTTCTAAATATGACCTGTGAGTACACGTTGAAAAGCGTCGGAGACAAGACGCATCCTTGCCTAACCCCTCTCGCAATCGGTATATTATTTGTTTCTATATCGTTCACCTTTACTACTGCTTTCTGGTTCCAGTATATAGCCTTAATAAACTCAATGTCTTTTTTGTCTAAATTGATGTTTTTTAATTCATCTATTAACGTCATATGCTGCACTCGGTCAAAGGCCTTCCTAAAGTCTATGAAGCATACATATGCACTCTTGTTATATTCCCGACATTTCTCCAAGAGTACCGTCAACGCAAATAATGCCTCTCTTGTACCCATGCCTCCTCTGAAGCAAAACTGAGTTTCATCTATCTGCTCCTCACATTTCTTATAAATTCGGTTTTGAACAATTTTCAAGAGAATCTTTAAAGGGTGGCACATTAGGCTTATCAATCTATAGTCATTACATGATTTGAGATTGTTGTTTTTTGGTAGAGGTAAAAATATCGATTTAAGCCATTCTTCCGGGATGTTGCCCTCTACATATATGTGGTTGAGAATTCGGGTGTCTCTTTATATTACCGTCATCTAAGGCTTTTAACAGTTCAACTGGAATTTGATCAGGACCCGGTGCTTTTCCTTGTTTTGCATTCTGTAGGGCATTCTTTACTTCTGAGGGTAAAATTTGTAGGTATTGTTTTTCTTCACATATATCTTGTTCATTTTCTCTCTCGTCATGGAACAGATGGATTATATATTGTTCCCATACTTCCTTTATTTTGCTCTCTTCAGTAAGTATTTCTCCATTATTATCTCTTGTTATGAGTGTTCTTCTTTGTCTGGTGTTGTTTTGGTGTTGAAGCATTTTGGCTCGCGCAATTTTCTCGTCCAGCATGGGTTTACTTGAAATTTTCACAGGAGGTAGGGAATAGTCCAATGATCATTTTATATATCATGCCGTTGTACGCTAAAACCGTAGGGGTGGTTGCCACCCCATCTCGAGTGTGGAAATTTTTCATTACATTTTAACCATGGAAATCAATGAAAAAAGTAATTCCAAGAAAAAAATATTCTTTACGTTTTCTTCGTAAAACTAATTAATTATAATTAATAATTTTTTTATATAAACCTCACAACAAGGGTGGTTTTAAGGGTTCAAATATTATGATATTATATCCTAAAGCCATAAAGCAATCATTTAACTAATAAAAACTAAATATTTTTACCATATTAAACCATATTAAAGTTTAAAATGTTATTTTATAATTTTTTACAATTAGGGGCATTTTTCACCCTTAAAAAAAAAGCGTACAATGGCTCAATATAGAAAATGAACTAGAGGGTGAAATAAGCCTAATCCCAAATTTTTGTATAAATCGATGCTGGATAAAAAAATTGTGAGGTTTTGCCATTTTTTCAGCTTCATTTCCTGGCCTAGTTATCTGCTCATACAAAACGATATTAGAATTTAAACTGACTTCAATCTTGACTAAACTTATCATCAAGAGGCTAATATTTCTTGTGATAATTAGCAGATTAGCCAAATGTATACAGATACATGAATACTTTATCAATATTTGGAAATAATTACTTTTTACACTCATTTACATTTACTTTTTTGAACAAGTCACAACAATTTCATCACCAGATGATAAAACCTTCGGTCACATTTCTAAATGTAATGCCTATTGCCTATGATAGGAAAAAAATCTCAACGGATTTGGATTCAGCGCCAAAAAATACTATAGAAAAACATTTTTGTTCTTAGACATCAAAATCTTTGCAGCACTGTGTAATCTAATATGAACGTTAGCATTTAACTTGGCTTTTTTTTATTTTCAGGTCGATAACAGACAAGTCCCAATATTGGCTAGGTGGCAAAGGGATTACACTATTAAAACGGTTTTGCAGGAATTACGAAGAATAATGACACTTAAAGAAAACATGAAGCTGACACAGCCTCCTGAAGGCACTTGCTTCTAGCCTTTGAATCAGCATAACACTCCCCCAGTATCTTCTGTTACAACTTGTCCATTGAGTGTCGATACCTGCACCACGCAATCATGCCGTCTTCTGTAGCGGATTCACCTTACTCACAAACTATCTATGGGGTGTCTGGAACTGGTTCTTGGAAGATAACCTGTCTGGTAACGAGGACAAACTGGTGTATTTAGATTAAGGTGTCTAATAATAAGAGTATTTTTTAATATTACTGCTTGTACAACTTGTTTAACTCTATCAGAGGATGATTCATGATCAAACTTGTATTTTTGAAGAAAACAAAAGGTAATGTTGATGCCAAATGTAATAGAGCATCTAGTATTTCAATAAAATTGAATACAGAGACGTTTGACACAATATTATTACTGTATAACCCAAAGTTTTAAGAATTTCTCTTCTGGGTGGTCGTTTTTTTCGGAAAGTACTTGGCGTTATCGTGATTCATTCGATATACTAGATTTTTGGGTTGATTAACCATTTATTTGTTTTTGTATATGCTACTGAACGGTAGTTGACAATTTATCGGAACTGTATTTTTAAACTTTTACTAGTATTCACTCACTTTGTGTACGTTTTTATACCAAAGATGAAGATTAGACTATAAGCCTAAATTGTCAACTACTATGGTACAAGAAAAATCAATTTATGCTTGAATACATATTACGCTTTATTATGGAAAATCAGCTTCGAAAATCTAAAATTCTAAAAGACATTTATTGAATAACTACAAGGTTGTATTGATATTTAGACATTTTTTGAATGTCGTGTGTGTTTATAAGAAGTTATCCTTTATTTCGTAGTAGTTTTGGACACCCCTTATAACAGTCAGAGAGTAGATATCTATTTGTACATTACTGATTACATTGAAAGCGTTTATCTGAAAAATATCCTACAAGATTATGCTTAAAAATGGTCTAAATCATTCTTTCCCTTGAAAACTCAGAAATTAAAGTAAAGGTAGAATATACGATTTTAAAATTTGACAATGTTATCGCAAGACATCATTACACCCTCAAAATAACTAAAAATCATTATGTTGAACGTACATATTACGTGCTGTCACGCTTTAATTTTCCATTTAAAACGAAAATGTATTTACCGTTAATAATCACTGAAGTGATACTTAGATTTCCTATTAATAATTTCATTATATAAGATGAAAGAATAAGTAGAGATCTACGCTCTGATGACCCAAGTTGTAACAAAGATGGCTAAGGTGTACAGCTTTATAAGCTATGTAGTTAAGTTAACATTTTAGCTAAAGTTATTAGGTTGAGATAAGTTTATATACAGTACCAGAGCATATATTCCATATATAGCAGCTTATAGAAAGGTAGGAGGAACTGTTAAAATCGTTGTTTGCCATACCAGCAGTTTGCTGACATTTCATTTTTATGAGTTTGATAATTGAGTCCTTAATGCAACATATTCACGCAGGTGGTTTTTAATGGCCTTCTTCTCATGGCGCCGTCTACTTTCGAAGGTTGGCGATCCAAATGGCAATTGTAGTTTTGGAAACTTCTGGCGCGAAATCATCGCACACGATGCATATTTCATTGGGTACAGGAGTATTGTGAGATTATTTGATCTCACAGAGATCCGAATCGATACTATCTGACAAATCCATTTCTATGGATGATTCAGAATCATCTCAATCTTCAATACGTCTTTTCTTTTCTGTTGTTTTATTATTCTTAGCAACATTAACTTTTCGTTTCAATTTTTTTTACTTTTATATCACCATTCTGATCTCTCCTCGCTTGCTTCTCAGTTTTCGCATCTCGCTTAGCTTTTTTGTCCAGGAGAATATCCTTTATTGCTGTAGCAGTCCAAATTTCTTATTGTTGTTTCTTTGCTTTTGTAGTATATTTGACTGTGGATGTTGTCTGTTCCGCAGAAGCTCTTGATGTCGATGATGTCTACTTCATAGTAGTTCTTGATGTTAATGGTGTTGATTCAGAAATGTTTTCATTTTCTTCTCGTTCAGCCTCTAAAACAAGTTCTAAATTGTCCAGCTGTTGCAAAGACTTCCTTCCAAAATTTAGTAAGGTTAAAGGGAAATATTCCTTTATCTATTATTATTCTCAAACCTGATATTCCCTTTTCCATGGTTGCTACATTTATGTATGCTTGATTGAACAAGCGAGCTAGATCGTACACCCTGATCTTATGTGCAGTCGAAATCATATGAGAATCATAAATGGCAAAGAGACCTTTTTTAAGAGGCCCAAAAAAGTCAGATCTAGGCTGGGGATGGTTTGACGTATGAGGTGGTATTGTGAAAAGCAAAATGTAATTTTCTTTGCAGACATTATAAATATTCAATGGTATATGAATTATATTCAATACCAGTAAAACTGGATCGACCTTAGTTGATTGTACATAGTTCTGGAAATGCTTAAGCCATTTCAAGAACAAAAAATCGTTTGACCATACATTGTCTGAACATGCATATATACATCCTATTCGATCATCTCTCTAAATGTAGGGATAACCGTTTCCTAGGATAAATGATCATTGGGGGGACATAGGAACCAGAAGCACTAACAGGACATAAGATGGTAGTAATCTGTCCACGTTCGGCTGAAATGGCAACACCCACTTGTTTTTGTCCTCTTTTGGTATAGATTTTTCCTAATTTTTCTGAACGATCGTTATACCGGACTCATTGTAGACCCTGTCGCCACTAAATTTAAATTTGTTCAAAACGTTTTCAAGATTTTTTAATGCCTTCTGTCTGACGAAAACTTGGTTGGGGATTCCGATTTAAAAATCCTCTTAGCTAGTCTTTGCTAGCTTGTTTTCTTGTTTCCATTGTTTTTTTTTCCATTTTTTTCCAATATTAGTTGAAGAGAACGTGACGACTATAAAGTGTATACATTGTGAACAATTTTTGTTAAGACTCAATTTATTTTTAACACCAAAGGCAAACAAATGGTTATTTTATCAGTTGTTCCTAACAAAGCTTACAGCAATATTGTTTTGAACACTTTACTTTTTCATTAATGTCGAAACGCATTTTTCATTTATTTTGGTACGCTGTATGTTTGAAGCTTTAAAATAAAATATAATGACGTAGCGTTTATAAGCTGTACCATTTGTGTAATTTTATTTGAATTACATTTTTACTATATATAATGTTTTGCTGTTATCTGTGCAGGATTTAATAAGTCTACGTTTGTTGAACAATTTTGTTCGTTTAAATTACACACTTTTATTTCAAATAGGCATTAATGGTATTTCGAAAGACAATGAATGAAAACCTTGGTGATAGTATCGAGGTGTATACATTTTTGGTGATAGTGTGTAATATAAACATTTTGTAATTATTGAATTTGGATTTTGGTTCAGTCACGATAAGTTCGAAGATTTATTTTATCTTACCAAAAACTAACTTTACAATATTCAGTTTTATTCCTGCTAGGAAAAAAACGAATTTTTACGACCTTTTTTTTTGTAAATGTAAATCCATGGAAACTTAAATTTTCAGTAAAGTTTTCTTTATTTTATTTCTTATACCCTTTACACTCCTAAAATGTAAATCATTATTTTTATGTACTAAATTTTTATCTGCATCAATAGTGCAAAATTATTAGTGGACAATCATTGTTCTTAAGGCCTATAGTCAAATTCACACTTAGAGTGCAGTACGGCTAAGATAGGCCAATGCTTTTCTTATGGTGAATAAACGCACAGCGTTGTCAGCTTTTGATTGTTCACTCAAGAGCGTCGCACAGAACCGGCTTGGATAAAATGCATCTTCTGGCAGTACTAGTATAATATTTTATATTTTGTATACAGTAGAATAAAAAAAAGCATTGTAAAAGTTGTAAAAATTCATATTTTTCGTTTTCAATAACTCATAAAAATGCTTAGGTATATATTTTCAGGAATTATTCGAATTCGTTGAATGACATCACTTATAAACGATATGATTAATTTTTTGACATATGACATTTTTTGACATATACTTATTTTCACAATTTTTGTCTAATCTCGTAAATCTACCTCAAAACTATTCGAGCTTTGTATAAAAGAATCGCTACTTCAAGTACAAAACATTCCAAAAAAATTAGTACTTTCCAAGCTATTTATACATTTCGAGGAGTGTTCAAGTGATGTCATTTAACGAATTCGAATAATTCCTGAAAATATATACCTAAGCATTTTGATAAGGTATTGACAACGAAAAATATGAATTTTGCGTATAAAACGTCAACATGATATCTGCGGTACTAAGACAAAACCCGATATGTCAAAAATTATCTATTTTTCTTTTTTAATGCCAATATGTACATTTAGCGATAAAGAATATGATAAAAAAATCCTACATGGTCTAGACGCATCCTTGTGATCAGTCTTATCCTTCTTCTTTTTATATAAACATGACTCGGTCTGTTTTTCAATGTGCCTCCATTAAGTTGTCGTTCCATCGTTTTCGTGATCTTCCCACTGATCGTCTTCTTATTGGAGAACCGTCTCTTGTCGTCTTTACTACTCTTTTTGTTGTCATTCGGCTTATAAGATTGTTCCATTCTACTCTTCTATTTCTTACCCAGTTCTTGATGTTCTCCACCTTGCATCTACGTCGCATATATGTACTTCTAGCTCTGTCCCATAGTGTCTTACCATCAATTTTTCCAAGTGTTTTCATCTATGTACGCTGTTTCTAACATTCTTTTTGTCCTCTCTGTCAGGTTCTGTTTCTGCTGCGTATGTCATTATTGGTCTGATGACTTCATTTCTTTCCCGATATTTTTATTTCTCCATATTATTTCATTCAGGCAGCCTGCGGCTCTATTTGCTCTATTCACTGGATCTTACCTATCTTCAGTTTCGAGCTTTCCGTAGCTAGATAATGTGATGCCTAGATATTTAAACCCCATCACTTGTTCTATTATCTGATATTCCAGCTCCAGTCTACATCTTATTAAATTTGCTGTTGTAACCATGCATTTTGTCTTTTTGGGGAAATTAACATGTTAAAATGTAATCAGTCGATTATAAAGTTAGTTTCCGATATGTTCGTTTCATTGCATTTGGTCGGTGCCAAAAGCCGATATGAAAACATACCGGCTTTTGGCGTCGTCTATAAAAGTGAAAATTTGTCTTTTCACATTACAACGTTTGGCTCCAACCGTTTATCTCAAACCTAACGGGGGATCTTGAATTCAGTTGCCTGATTGTATTTTTCACATAAGCAGCGTTAGTGGTTGATTGCATTCAAAAAGTGAGTTTTTACAACATTATGAGTTATTTTCCAAAAACAAAATTACTAAAATGTTTGTAAGTAGCAGGACGAGTAAGCCTGTCAACATGGCATTAAGGGGTACTTTTTTATCGTAGACCTAAATTTCATTTCACTTAATTATGTAATTACAAGGTATTGAAGTATGTTCTAATATGCAAAAACTACCCTAGAATCGTGAAAAAGGAAATGTCTAACGATGACCACGTTTAAGGCTTTTCAAAATTTGGAAGTACTCAACAAGCTAGGATATTTTGATGCATTTCAAGGTTAGTATTGTGTAAAAATGAAACAATATCCTGTATCAACTACTTCTCTCACCGATCAAAGGGGTCGACATGCACCAAAAAATAACAAGACAGAAGAGAGAAAAGCTATGTTAGAGCACATAGAGAAGTATCCGAAGTACGAAAGCCGCTATTCGCGGAGGAACTCACAGAAAAAGTATTTACATCTAAATATAAAAATTCTATATAATGAATAAAAAACAGTATCCAAATGCTGCTTCAATCGATTTTTTCCGTGAGGTTTTTAAATTGAAAGGTTATTCATTTAAACAACCGCATATCGATACATTCAAGACGTGTGATTCTGTCATATTAAAGATCTAACAAAGCGCTGATGCAAATGAAAAGATTCAGGGACCAAATTTTAGGGACTCAAAATGGAGGTAGCATAAAAAAATTATTTCAATCCCCCCCCTCAGACAAATTCTGTGTACGCCACTGGTTATGCAAGAAACACTATTTTTATAAATACTAAAATAATTAACTAAAAACGCCTAAATAGGTTTTTAAAACTAAATAGGTTTTTTATAGATATATTACTTGTGTGTAAATTTTATGATATTCTACTTTCAAAATAAAAGTTGCAGTATCTACTATTCTGTAACTCTGTAAGTTTCAGCATGACCGGTTCAAAGTTCAAACCGATAACATTCCTATTAAATTTTGTTGTTATCTGCCAAAGTGTTGTACAAAGTCATTGATATGGCAACCCTGTTAGTGTGACGTTTCTCTTGAAGCGTTTCGAAGCCGAACGTAATGCTATCTATCGATGATAAATACTACCATTGCTTCAGATGGAGCCATCTCCCTACATTACAATTTGGAGGCGGCAGTTCAAGACATAATTCTTGTTTAACGAGATTTTTCGTATGTTTAGGAAAAAATATTTAACGTTTTATTGCAAATATTTTCCACTTTTACAGTTTTATATATGTTGTTATTAAAAAATTTTTCGGTTTCTTACCGGTAACTTTATTATAAGCCGAAACATATTATTTTTTCCTATTGGAACAAACTGTAAATTCAAAAATTTTCAAAAAATTCATAAGTATTTCTTATAATCATATCTTGATGCTGTAAAAAGATTAACAAAATCCTATGTTTGGTTTTCCCGCTTTATACTTGGAAAAAAGTAGTTTTTTTGAGTTTTTTCAAAAACGAAAACATGAAGTTTGTTTAAAAGTTGTCAAAATACTTCTAGTCATCACATATACCTTCTCAAATTTTTTCAAATTTTTTGAATTTGGGGTTTGTCTTTTGGGGGTGCAGATCAACCTTAACCGATGAAAACAACCAACAGAAGGACATGGCAGACATAGGATACAAACAAAAAGATATAGACAAAAGCCAAGCCACAGAAGACGCAACAAAAAATCTTGGTATTTGATTTGCAGCAAGTTTTGGATACCCCTTCGCTGATAACTAACGTTTCTTTTTATAAGCGTCTCCTTTCAACTTGTAACTTAACGATCCGTGACTTCACTTCAGATGGAGGTATAACTGGCTGCTATATGTGGCATGAAGCAGTTGGAAGAAGAGAATCTGAAGAGATTGCTTTTTGTATTTTAAGAAAGCTCGAAACATTGCCTGAAACTGTGAACCATGTTATTAATTACTCAGATACGTGTGGCGGCCAAAATAGAAACATTAACATGACCATCATGTTTTCATATTTCATCAGTATAAGCAGCCATGATCAGAAGTTTCTTTTATCAAAACATACGCACCTGGGATGCGATGTAGATCATGCTCGCATTGAAAGATCTAAAAATGCTACTGAGATCCCAATTATGGTGCCTCGAGATTGGTTCCAATTTGTTTGAACTGTATGGGGCAAAAAGCCATTTCGGTTCACGAAATGACACAAGACCACGTATTCTCATTTTCAAAAGTTGTTCAGGATCACTTAAGACAAATAAACACTGACACCGACGGCTTGAAATTAAATGGTTTAGGTACGAAAAAACGTTTGGATTAATTCAATTCAAAATAGCACTAGAGGAAGAAAACTTGAAAACACTATATTTAAGAAAATTTAAAAGGGAGAACGACCTATTCCTATATTGACCCAATGCCCCCACTGACCATTAACCCTCTTAAGAAAAGGGATCTACTCAGTCTTCTTCGATTGATTCCTTTTGAGTGTCACAGTTTTTATTTAACATTGGAGACAAATGCCAATGAACCCGAGTTACCAGAAGACGATTGTGAGAAAAACGACTAAGAAGAGTATTCCTATTATTCTTTGTGTTATACTTTAACAAATTCTTTACAAAATAAACACGTTTTTTGTGAAAAATATAGGTACTCAGTCAAATTTACATTGACAACTATTAACAGTTATGGATATACCGATTACCGATATGGAATGTTCACAGACAAGTCGGTTTTACAAATAAAATTTACGATGGCAAAACCCGATATGTCCTTATCTAAATATTTTTGTTATCCTTGAAAATTTGACTAGTATGTGTCACGAGAGGTAAATGGTATTTGTTTACAAACATATTGGAATGGTTTTGAGGTTCTGATAAATCAAAACTTAATTACAACAACATCGCGAACTTTTAAACTCGTCTGCTGCAAAATCAAGTTTTTTGACATATCGGATTTTGCCTTAGCACCACAGATAAATAATATAAAAATAAATAAAACGAGCAAAATGAGTAAATTCATAACAAATAATGCTCGATTTATACAAAATTGAATAATATTCGTAAGAGTAACATTTCTTTTGTAAAAGTTCCACTGCAAATTATTATTATTAACATAATCAGCCAAATACGGTGATAAACTTTATTGTCCTAATTAGCATATAATAACCTCCAAGCATTTAATTTATAATTACGGATGAGCTTGGGTGAAAGTCCCTTTGGAAAACAAAACGACACTTCAGTATTTAGTCCGACCTTGAGCAGAAAGCATGGAGTCTCAAATTTAAACCCGGTGAATCATTAAATGGTTGCGCTAAACTGGTAGTGTTGAATGTTTTCTGTTTTTTGCAAAATACGGAACAATGTGACTGCTGTTGTGGGACGTACTTCGTTAATGACTGGTGTTAGCGAAATAAGTATTTACAATATCAAAATAGAAAAAGAACAAAGTGGAACGTTGAAATCGCCAAAAAAAAATGGATCAGTCAGACAAATTCTAGAATATTCACATATGACGAGGTTCTAAGCAGTTCTCGACGGAGAATTGTTTATTGTGAATTTTTTATGAAAAATTTTCCGCCATACTTAGGGCGTATACATAACTTTATACAAGGTAATGAGAATATATTGAGAACTATACGATTGACGTTTGCGAAGAGACGATTGCAATATATATTTGAATGAATCGTGGGTTAATGTTGGCCAATCTGTTAATTACAAATGGTGAGATACCACCATGATACTAACTAACTGTTTGTTATAGTATCATGAGATACCATTATGCAAAACAGTAGCGAGGTTGAGTTTACCGAAAGTATAAGCTGATTATAGCCGCAAATGTCAAACACGGAACACAAAATTTCGGTATTCGCGATTGAAAACAAAGTATCTGACCTCTGGCGGAATAAATTTAAACTACTAAAAGTGGTATAAACAAACCAGACAGCATTTGATTTGAATAGAAATATTAATTTTTTTTAGTAAATTTCAGCATTATGACTACGTTAAAGTATTTTAAATCAAATCGATATTGCTCTGTTCCTCCCCTATTGCGAAATAGGGAAAGATATGTCCCTATTTCTCTTTCCTAAACTTTTATTTATTTATTAACGGGTATACCATTTACATTGAAACAAAATATAATATATAAAATTTTTCAAAGTAAGCATAACATTGGAATATAATTAGTAAAGTTTAACAAAAAACTAATAATTAACTTGAATACAAACTAATATCACACAAATAGCAGAGACTGGAAAACTTGAGGAAATCAATAAAAAGAAAATACCGCTATCATTTAGTCAATAACATATTGAGAATACATAATTTATTTTCTTAAATAACAGAAATACAAATACTTACCATGTTGGGATAGTATCATGAGGTTTTTTTGCTCATGATTTATTATGGAATCTTTTAAAGACAAATCATGTGCTATGATCTTTTCTGACAGGTGATCTCAAGTTAAGGTTGATTTCATGTGATCAAATGAACTATCTTACAATAAAGTCAATAAATAAATCAAGTTATAAATAAGTAAATAAAGTCAAGTTCAAGTTATTTATTTATGTTAATATACAATAAAGTACTTACATCAAATGAAAAGCTTCCTCAGAAGTAAACTAAAAACAATTTGAACATAAAGTCAATAAATAAAGTTATAAATAAGTAAATAAAGTCAAGTTCAAGTTATTTATTTATGTTAATATACAATAAAGTACTTACATATGTCAAAAAATAGTATACAATAAAAATTAACATAAAAAACATTAGGCATAATTTTATAAAATAATGCATATATTAATAAGACAAACATTACACAGAACATTATACTATGGGTTCCCAGGTATACACAAAATAGGTATACAAAAAATATACAAATTCATCAATTCACAAGCCAGTTCCAACCATTAAAGTTAAAATTTAAGAATTCATCACTTGAAAACTGCTTCCCCTTCAACCAATGGTCTCTTGGCTTCACCACAATACTCAAAGATATCATTAGGCGGACGATTTTCACATTTGGTCCCATTGAAGATAGCTATAATTGAGCTGTCAATTAAAGTTCATAGAACGAAATGTTGGCGTTTGACTGTGTTGCCATGTTTTTTTAATAAATCGGTAAAGAGCATGTGATTTATAATTAATAAAAACCCAATAGAATGTTAACAAACTAACAGTAAAAAAGAAATTCTTTCAAAAAATAATAAGAATAGTGTTCAGGTACTTTCCACAGACATCTGGGGACCATCTGTAACAATCTGGCAACTGGTGGTTTGAGGATTGCCAAATCTATCAGCTTATTATCAAAGAACAAAGGCAAATGCCAAAAAAATGTTGTAATGGTTAACTGCAATTAATATGAGAAGAAAAGAGTATTTATTCGTTCGTGTTGTATATAAAAAAATAAAAAAAAATGCATAATTCATATAATAATATATTAAAAATGTATTTTTGAAAGCTTCTCTATTTGTAATTGAAGCATACAACATATATATTATAAAGACATGACAACACAGTGAAACGTCAAAAATTTGTGTTGTGAATTTAATTGACAGCTCCTTTGTAGCTATCTTCAATGGGACCAAATGTGAAAATCGTCCCATTAGGCTAATTTCCATTTTTAAATAATAAAAATAACTCGTCTTAAACCAAACTAAACATCCAAAAGCAATGGTAAACATTAGACTGTTATGTTTGTTTATACCATTTATATCGGCCATGACACTGCAATCGACCTGCCCTCTACATTCAGTTTCAATCGCGAATAGCAGTGTTGGCATGTTGGCATAATGTAGATGCTGTATGCTTCAAATATAAACAGATAAAGCTTTAGAAAAGTACATTTTGTTTGTATTATGTTATGAATTCTGCAATTTTTGATTTATATAAAACAACAATGAGTAAATATTTGTTTCTTTGGAGATTAATTGCAGTTAATTATTAAACATTTTTTAGTTATTACCCTTTGATAGATTAAGGGATAGAATTGGCAATCGTCAAATAAGCAGTTGTCAGATTACAACAGATGTTTGCAATTAATCTCGAAAGAGACAAATATCTACTTGTTATTGCTTTATATAAATTAAAAATTGCAGAATTCATAAAATAGTATAATCAAAATGTACTTTTTAAAAGCTTTATCTTTTTATATTTGAAACATACCACATATGCATCATAAAAACATGCCAACACTGCTAAACCGAAATATTTTTGACATTTGCGGCTATATTCAGCTTGTACTTTCGGTAAACTCAACCCAGTAGCGATACTTTTCTCAAAGGTATTGGCTTAAAAGCACCTACCAAACGAGTTCCACGATATGCTTTATTGCATGCAGGTTTTTCAGGAGGTTTCTTTCCTACAACGTGTTTTTATGGCAAAGAAAAATGATGGAGACTATGACGATGAAATTATTGCCGCATATTTTGAGACGTTTTTTTTACCTAACTAAAATTACCATATACCAAGACTATTACAAACCTAATCGAGCAATCAAGGATAGGGAAGGGAAAAATCTTTTCACAGCCAGAGGTCGTTCAGGGTAACCACAGACTAAGTAGACCACGGGAAAAGGGGTATTAGTAGTTGGAAAAAAACAGAGGTAACTTAAAGCTAGACCTAAGCTAAAGTTAAGCAAGACCTAAGCAATTTACAAGACTTAACAAAACCTAGAAGAATTCTAAAAATTGACGGTTTGTTCAAAGCTAGTAACTTCATAAGATTATATTGAGGATACACGTTTTCTTGGAATAGCTGAATATTCAATATATTTCTTTGTATCACATACTTGACGCATGCAAAAAATATAATCTAAGTCACATTGTATTGCAACTTTGGCACAAATCCGACCGTATTAAATTAATTTTGTATAAATGTGCGGGATAACAGACGTGCCCGAATGTTAGTCGCGAGATAGTAACAATTTCGTATTTTGAAAAATCTAAATTTTTATGCCAATAATCCCTCAGGATTTTCGGATTCAAAAGAATGTGTACCTTGCCGGACGATTTAGACAGTATTGATTCCATTGCAGTGTCCAGTTATAATGTAGCTTAGCTTTACTTATGGTTATGTATTTTTGAACTCCAGTATCATTTAATACTTTCTCGCCACTTAAAATGCTGTCTTTTGTCAACTGATCTACTTTTTCATTATGTTCAAGACCAATATGAGCTTTTATCCACGTAAATCCTATACTAAACTGCATAGTTGTTAAATTAGATGGGTAATAGTACTTTTAATTCTTTGATGCAAGGATTTACATTAATAGAATGTTCGTCTATAGTCTGGCAAATATTAAGTGAAACTATAAATCACAAATCACGCGTCGTAAGTAATCAAAAGTAGCTGAAATCATGTGTCTATCATGCATTCTCGGATATTTTGATTTTGATCAATGGCTGCACGTAAGAAAATATGTTTCCTTGCTGGTCACTTTACATTGTAACAGTAGAATATTTTATTTCTGCATATAATAACAACAATAATACATAAGATCTAGTTTTTGAAATACGTTTTCATTCACATTAATAATGTGTGGACTAAAGCTAGCAATCGCAGATGCTTGTTTAGTTTGTATGTACATAATGTCTTTTCAAAACATGCCAAAACCTGTTTATTTAGAAGAAGTTACACATCGAGTCATGCATGACATGAATCATATTGTTACAAATATAATCTTCTTCTTCGCGTGCCATATCAGAATTATCCGATGTTGGCGATCACCCTTGCGAAGGCTTCTCGATCTTCTACAGTATTTTTTTAACCAAGAAACTTGTTTTCTTCCTACACCTCTACCGCCCTTTATTTTGCCCTCTATTTTGCCTTTAAGGATAAATTGTAATATTGATATCGACTTTCTCTTACTATATGTCCCAGATAAGACATTTTTCGATGTTTTACAGTCTTTAGCAGTTCTCTATCTTTGTTGACGCTCCTTACTACTTCTTTATTAGTTTTCCTCACTGTCCAAGGTATCTGCAGCATTCATCTATGAACCCACATTTTCAATGCTTCAATTTTGTTCATGATCGATACTTTTAGCGTCCACACTTCTGCACTATAGAAAAGTACGGACCAAAGATAGCACTTAACCATTCTTTGTCTTAGTTCTAAACTGAGATGATTATTGCAAAGAAATGACTTAATTTTCATAAAAATAATTTTAGTCATTACTATTCTACGTTTGATTTCTATGTCTGGATCTAGTTGGTCCGTTATCACAGTTCCCAAATATGTCATTTTGTGAACTTTCTCAACTTGGACTCCTAATTGAAGCTTTGCATCGGGATGTGGGTCACGACTAAACACTAAAAATTTGGTTTTGTTTGAGTTTATTTTAATGCCCATTTCCTCTCCTACGTCGTGAATACGCTCAAACAGAATTTTGAGACCTTCAATATTATCTGACAGAATTACTGTATTGTCTGCATATCTAATCACATTAAGTAGTTCCCCGTTGTTTTTTATTCCATATGGTTGTCTCTTGAGTATATGGTTGTCTTGAGTAAACATTGAACAATCTTGGCGACAAAATGCAACCTTGTCTGACTCCTCGTTGTATGGAGATTTATTCAGTGTAGTTATCTCCAATTTTTACGATAGCAGTTTGATTCCAGTACAAATTTTTAATGACACGAATATCCTTGTCATCTATTCCGATATTTCTCAGTATTTGAATTAATGTTACATGCTGTGCTTTATCGAATGGCTTTTCGAAGTCAACGAAACATGGAAATACATCTTTTCTTTGGTCATGGCATTTTTGTAATAGGATGTTAAGCGCAAAAAGTGCCTCCCTGGTTCCCATAGCATTTCTAAAACCAAATTGGGTATCTTCGAGATCTTCGCATTTGCGTCTAATTCTGTTATGAAGTATTCTTAGGAAAATTTTAGGAGTGTGGTTCATTAGGCTAATTAATCGATATTATGAGCATTTTCTAGCTTTGTGTTTTTTAGGTATTGCGACAAAGATGGATTTAAGACAATCTATCGGAATCACTCTGGTGTTATATATTCAATTAAAAAGTGTTACTACTACTTTTATGTTATCATCCTCTATTAGTTTCAGCAACTCAGTTGGTGTATCATCTGGACCACAAGCTTTTCTAATTTTAATATTATTTATGGCGTGTTCTACCTCGAATTTCATAATTTCTGGGCCGTCGGTACAGTTTTGGTAGAATTCGGCAATATTATTCCTATACAAATATAATACTCCCCGAAACTAATTTTACGTATTGCGTTTACGGCAGTAAACAGACCGAAACGAAATTATCGAGAGTCGAAGTTTATGTCTGAGAAAAATTTAGTTCTTTGGAGTGTCAAATAACCGAGAAGTCTGTTTAATAACGGAAATAATCAATGTCCTGACATTATGTAGAAATGTGTTTACACAGAAAAATAAAGACACAACAGATGAATCAACAGCTGAATCAGCAGATTGTTGCAAATACACAACGAAGCCAATACTTTCATAAGCTTCAATAAAAAACTAAAAATTCCGCCAAAGGAAGAAGTGGAATACAGGCGTGGTATGGAACAGGAATGATAACACAGCCCAACAAAATGAAAAAATTTGGTGCTTAAAAAATTTAAATTTAAATTTGGTGCTTTAAATATTTTTGATGCTCTGATTTAAAAAGTGACTTCTTTTTCATAGTAGTTTTTTTTGGAACCTATGGTAGAATTTTAACTTCGCTCGAAAAGATAGTATAGTAAATATGATAGATCATTCTATTGTAGACTCAAGACACCACTCCAATATAATAAATGTTTGCACCAGAAGAGGAGTAAATGCGAGTTCTGATCACTACTGGATCTAAAGTAGGGTAAGGGCCAGAATTTTAAACGTTTAAAAAAGAAAATAGGTTATAAACATGAATGATACAATGTAGAAGAACTTAAAAATACAAATAAAAATAAAGAATATAAACAAAATATAAACATTAAACTAGAAAACAGACGAAAACATGAAAACATGAAAAATAAATGAAGAGTGGGAAGGGTGCAGAAACGTCATGAAAGAAGCAGCTGAAGAATTACTAGGCATGAAAGGTAAACAAAAAGTACAAGAACGAATGACTGTTTTGACGAAGAATATCAGATTATAATAGAGAGAAAAGACAGAGCATATTTAATTATGCAACAGGGGTACAGAACCCGATCAGCAGAGGAGGAATATAAATAACTACGCAAGGAAGAAAAGAAAATCTACCACAGAAAGAAGAGAGACACTATGAACAAAGAACTGCAAGATCTAAGTAAGCCAATAAAGACGAAAAATTTTACCCGAAACTGAACAAAAGCAAAAAGGAATTCAAACAAAAGAAGTAAAGATATAAGGAGGGTAATATATTGACAGAACAGCAAAAAAAACTAAGAAGATGGAATTCCTGAATGAGACCGAAAATATTTTAGATTATATTGATATAGGTATTAGATGTTCGTTTGTAATACTCCATAAGTTTTTTATAAAAATATTGCTTTTAATTATGTGTTCTTAATATGCCATACGGTGAATAAAAAATAAATTCTCCGCTGCTGACACGCTTCTTGGTAAAACTCATAAGGACAGCTAAATTATACAATAACTTACGATAAGCATTTCATTATTTCTTTGCTGGAGTATAGTTGGCTAGAGAAACTTTTTAGAACGGGTAATTCGTCGGATAATATGTTTATTTGTTTGAGATTCTGATTTGCGGCGTATTGACATGCTTTTATGATAAACCGTATTCATTTTACAAATTCCCAATCGTCAATAGAACCACGTGTAAGCCAAACAGGGTCGTACTGATGTACGACCTATGTATCATATGATTTTTACAAATAACTATAACTATAACTATAACTATAACTATAACTATAACTATAGCATAAATATAACACAATACATTAACTTAAAAATCAACACGATACAATTTGAATTTAAAATGCTGGCAAGTTTGGATCTGTAACATGAGAATCTGTCTGACTTAAGGTAATAAATTATATTTAATAGCCTCTTGACGAATGAGACGGCGAATATCAACACGTGCTCATGTTTACTGATGGGAATTTGGTAAACGAATGTACTTTAGCTATAGTTTTTGCTTAAAATATTGATGTATTGGAATCAAGTTTAATTTTTTTTTAATGTCTAATGATAGTATATAAAAGGCATAGCCCACTCCATCATTTTGTTTTCTAAGTGTAAGAAGTTCGGCATATGAGGGGGTTTGAATTAACGATGTTTCTAAAGATTGAAAAAAATCAGATTGAGGCGGTTTTTTAATAATTTTGTGTGCATAAGGCGGGGGAGGATTTTTTAGACCAATATTTTATTGTTAAATCGAAGCAGTTTAATACATCAATTTGATTGCTTACAATGGGATCTTTTATATAGGATTCCAGAATAAACTTTTTAGATAAAAATTGTCTTCGAATATCTAAGGGAGGTTCTAAAGCTTCCACACGCAACAATTCACAGGTGGTAAAGTATATTGCTCCCAAACATATTCTTAAAGCAGCGTTTTGTATCAATTCTAATCGTTTTAAAATGTGATTAGTGGCCGAACCGTAAAAAAATAATCCCATAATCGATTACCGATCGGATGAAAGCTGTATAAAACATTACACAGGTTTGTATGTCAGCTCCCCACCAAATTTTCAGAATAAAATTTAGAAAATTTAATCCTTTATAACGTTTCTATTTTATGGATGAATGGTCTCTAGCTAAGTTTTTTGTCCAGCGTTATGCCAAGACACGTTACGATACTTGTTATGGAAAATTGCATTTTATTGATAACAATATTATCCAAGGGTTATTATTTTTCTTCACCATATCAGAGTTTCGTCATTGCGAAGGCTTGTCGATCTTCTGCCACATGGAATAATTGTCCTGCATCTAATATTTCAGTCCATTCATGAATGTTTTTTTAACCAAGAAACCTGTTTTCTTCCTACACCTCTACGGCCTTCTTTGCCTTAAGGATCAGTTGTAATATCCTATACTGATTTCCCCTAACTATATATCCCAAATAAGACTTTTCTCGGTGTTTAACAATTCTCTATCTTTGGGTTCTCTAGCTAAGGGTTATTATTATGCCTTGTAAAAACACTATTTGATTTTTCTGGTGATAATGAAAAACCAATTAAATTAAATTTTAGAAATAAGAGAATTTATATTTATTCTATCTCCTTTGCATAATCAATGTATGCTATTTCTAACGTTCCCTGAAGGGTCAAATTCCTCGTAAAATTAAAACAAAATGAAATCAAAATTGTCAGTAAACAATTATAATTTTCTTTTTCATATCTGTTTTAACCGTAAGTATATAACGACAAATAAAAATAAAATCATTAATCTATTTGCTCCGTGCGTAACCCTGGTAGGGGTAACTTGAAACGATGCCAGCGTGCGTAGCGGCGAAATATGACAAAATTGAACCTATCTTTTTATGTATAAATTTGATCAAAAATGGGTGCAAATACATGTTGCGTATTTAATTATGCTAATAATAGCAAAATAGTGAGTTTCGTTTATATAGGTTTCCAAAGATTACATATAAATTAGAAAAAGAAAAAGATAGATTCGTACTATTACATACTCATAATGCAAAGACATTTGTGTTAACTCGTGTGAATTTAATATTTTTTCTTTTAATTTTTATTTGAAACGGTAGGTTTTAATTTTTGACATTATTATTAAATAGATAAGGCCTTAATATTCCAATTCTCCAAAACATTCATATTTTAAAACTGTCATTTAAGTATCTTCTCTTAAAATTCCCTTCTTTGCGTATTGTACTTTTTGTTAAAAAATCTCTATACACCCCTATTGTATTTTAAGCCTCTTCTAATTCATATTTTCTAAGGGAAACAATTATTTTCGATAAAACTCCCGACAAAATTCATAACAAGAAGGGCTGTTTGGCGGTTTGAACGCTACGAAAATATTGGCGAAAATGAGTTACACTTGTGAAATGGTTAAGGGGTGGCTTTTTATAAATATATCACAATGTCGGAAGCCCTTTATCTCGAGAAGGGGCGCGAGCGCCTACTTCAAATGATGGATGTTGTCTCTCTAGAGGGAGAAGATGAATTGTACTAATTTGAGGCAGTTTTGGATTTTTTACCGTCCTCCAAATTGCTTGTTTACATAGCGAATGTACAGCTCTCGAAAATATTATGTTCGTCAAGACTACTCGGTGACAAGAGTGGTAGAGCTTTATTTCAAAAGTTGACGAACCCTATTTTCTGCGTTTTTGGGATGCGAATGAAATAAAAAAGAGACGGCCGCGTATGTTAGTTTATACCAGCAAAATAGGGACATATTTTTACTATCTTCCTTCGAGACTTTTTATCTGTAACTGCTCATATACCAAATATTTTATCGTACTTATCATAAATATCTGAAAAATTAGAATAAACATATTATTGAAGCCAAAAATAAGGTACTCAACAAACTGAAGGACAGATGATCGAAAACATTGATGGAAGAAGTAAAAGGAGGAAAAGAAAGCAGAATGTTTCTTCTTCTTCAAGTGTCATACGCTTCCAACATGTATATATTCATCCGCCATCTATCTGTAAATGTTCTTCTCTGGCAAGTGTAAAAATTTCTCTTGCATTTCGAATACCGCAACAAAGTCTTTATCTCGCAGTTATTAAAGTTGCCTTTTTCTTGGACCTTTTCGTTTTTCTACTTTCTCCATTAAAAACAATCTCAAGAGCTCATACTTATGATCTCTCATTCTATATCACAAATAGGGAATTTTTTGTTGTTTAATAATTTGTAACAATTCACGGTCGTTTCCAGCTCTTCTTAATACTTCTTCTTTTGTCACATGATCAGTCTATTAGATACGCATTAGCTTAATAAAAGTCCAGATTTCAAATGCTTCTATGCAATTCATTGATAATAATTTGAGACACCATGTTTCTGCGCCATATGTGTATATATTGAGTCGTAATTATGGGTGATTTTATTGCCCGTGTTGGCAATGATTTAGTTCCAGGAATAAATCACCGATATACTGAACATATTAACAATGAAAACGGAAACCTTCTACCGGACCTCTGCAAAATAAACGAAATATCAATGCATTTTCCACTCACAAAGAACAATAGAAATACACTTTTGAAAACACTAGACGACAATGCTGTATGATAGACTATATTCTGCCGAATAAAAAGTTACATCCTTCTCAAATCTTGGATGTAGGTAAGAGCACTTACATCGGCATAAATGGGAAGCGATCATTTTTTTGTAATTTTTAGTCATTTTGGATTGTTTTTGATTTATCCAAAAAATTTATAATGCCAAGAGTTCGGAGTCGTCGGCAATTTCGTCATTTAAACGACTTCGAAAAAGGACGCATTATAGGCATGAAAGAGGCCGGTTTTGGTTTACGGAAAATTTTATGAAGAGTTGAAGCTACTCCATCAACGGTGTTAAGAGGAGGAGGTGGTCCAATTATGAGACTTATCGGCATCTGTCGTGGAGTGCCTAGACGTCTTAAAATATTGCAAGGCGTGATTTGCACCATCTTAGACTTCTTGCTCTCAAAAATAGACGGGACAGTGTACATCAAGTAAGAGATGATTTAGTTTCAGCTACATGAAGAATAGTGTTACGATAAATATCATGGCCTATAAAACTGTAAATATATTATGACTAATTCTTTTCTATTCTAGTTATTTCGGCGCTCAGTTGAAAGACCTGTTTACTTGCCGGCAGAAATTTCTAGTCCCTTCGCTAAAAGACCTGTTCACCTGAATTATGATGAGTCACCCACGATTCGAAATTTCCAGGCAGGCCGAATAAAAACCAGTATGAGCGACTTTCTCGGGTCTTCGATGGGGGATCGCCGCATTCTAGAATAACAGTATTTTATATTTAAAGAGGAATTTTGTTGGAAAGAGAACAGTTAGTTTTTGAAGATCGCGCCGCGTTTTAAAATGTAACGCGCGTATTATAATAAATTATATAATTATTAGTGTAAGATAAATTAGTAATAAAGACTTTAATAAATTTGTAAGTGTTATAAATAGAACCTTTAATAATAAATAAAAACAATACATAAGAATTAATAAAAACATAACAATAGTCTCAAGAAGAACAGTTAATCAAATATTACTTGGAATAGGCCTGAGAGCTTACCGTCTGCTTTTGGTGTTATCTTGTAACGTAAGCAAACTATTTACTTATGCACACGAACACTCTAGGACCTTCTGCTCGCGTTGAAAAGACGTTGGATGTAGTTCTTTCTAAATTCATATACAATCTGTTTGTATGAACTTTAAAATGAAAATGAATTTGGCGCCATTCCTTTATAGTTACCCGGTTGAGTTACACAAACAAAATTTCGTCATGTCTGTTGGATGTTTAAAGAGAGAAAATGAGATGAATGGTGGGGAGTTTACAAACGATCGAATTTTGAGGCCATGGTCGGATCTATTAGGAACTAGAGTTAGAATCGTTGAGGAAATTTAGATGCATTCGGCGGATAGATGGCGTAAGCAACATTAATTTGAATATTAACTAGGAATTATAATAATAAATTTTGAAACTTTTGAAATGGTTACAACCTTTGACACCATAGCATAAGGCTTGACGTTTAGAATGGTGCAGAGCTCGGCAAAACTGGAATGGCCAATGAAATTTTGTCTGCTTCAGTGATGAATCTAGGTTTTGTTTTTGTGGACATGATGGGAGCATAAGAGTAAGACGTTTTCGAGGTGAGAGACGAAATATAAACTGGGCTGTTGAACGTCATACAGCAAGACAACCAAGTATTATGGTATGGGGTACTACATGTTATATGACTAGATCACCTCTAGTTCTTATTAACGGCACTTTGACAGCTCGATGATTCATTGGTGAAGTACTGCAACCGGTTTTATATCCCCACCTACAAACCATTCTAAAAATGAGATCATGGATGGACATGCTCTACAGTTTCGTCTTCTCGTTTACACTTCCTACATAGAGGTGTGTCTGCTAGCCCCAGTGTGTGGAGGTGTTTGCTTAGTTGACAATGACCAGTTAAAAAACCAACTGTCAAACGTAGGTTTTTCCTGGTCATTCCCAAGTACTTCTTTAATGTTGACTCTTCAAGGTTACTTAGTGTTATCCTGGCAAGTTTACGCCCTTGCCTTTCTTCCCATCTTTTTACGGTTTGCGTATGGGAGTGACTTCCGCGATTGTTGTAGTTGACCAACCAAAAAGATCCCCAGGTCCTAAGAGTTTTGGGCCTGATATATTCCTAAATAATTGGTCAGCAATGCGGTTGCCTTTATGCCTATTGTGTCCTTTAACCCACCTCAGGATGATGGTATTACCATCCGAAGCTTGAGTTAGTGACTCGTGACACTCCATTACTAACCCTGATATGACACGTGGTCTATTCAAGGTTAGTAGCGCTTGTCTGCTATCTGTGCAGATCATTATAGTTTTTCCTGCTATACCTTTTTGGGTTATTTCTTTTGCGGCTATGGAGATACCAGTCAGTTCGGTCTGAACTACGCTGGCATTTTTGCCCATACCCAACTTTATTCTTAGGTTCAGTGATATGGAGTATATCCCGCATCCTGAGCCTTCTTTCATTTTGGAGCCATCGGTGTATATGCAATAGGCATTTGCCACGTTTGTCTCCCTATACTGTATTGTTTCGATTTTGTAGGGTTTGTTAAAGACAAACTTTGGTTCAATTGAGTCGCAGCCTGCCTGTAGCAATGGTAGCGCATTCAGCTCTCCCCGCCAGAAACGAGTTCTCAATTGTCCCATTCCTACATCAAGCCTACATCAAGGTTTGCACCAGCTGAGCGCAGTCACATCATTGTCACTAGCGCCGCCTCTTTGACATATATATCTAGAGGCGTGATGCCAATGATCAACTCCATTGCAGCAGTTGGTGTTGTTTTCATGGCACCTGTTTATATTTATGCAAGCCATCCGCTGAATATGGTTTAGTTTGTTAATCGCTGTTGCCTGTAGCACTTTTAGTACACAAGCAATAGCTCGGTAAGTTAGCATTGGCCTAATGACAGCAGTGTAGACCCAGGCGAATACCCTGGGCGAAAGGCCCCAGGTGCGTTCGACAAAAAAAAAATTCATCAAAAATCCTCCCTCAAAAATCTTTCAGAAAATGTTTCCGCGACCTCTAGTCGATGCAGAAAGTGTTAAAGACGAGTTAAGTGCATTTTTTAAATTTTTACCAAAGAGATGATAGAAAGGGTAAAATCGTACACAAATATTTTTATTACAACAATTCAAGGAGGGTACACTAGGGACAGAGAGGCAAAATTAACAACGCCAGAAGAAATCCTTGCACTTCTTGGAATTCTCTTCCTTGCTGGTGTAAATAAGTTAAGCCATACTGTTTTTAGAGAAATCCAAATCAAACAGAAAGTTCTTAAAATGAATTTCCTTTTTGTATCTTTGTACGTTCGTCTAAGAATTCTTTTTTATTTTTGTACGCCAAGCGACCACTTGTGTAAAAAATATTCTAGCGACCACTTAAGGGTTAACATAGAAAGAGAATATAGGCGATTTTATAGAAATTCAAATTGTTTGAGAACATGCTATACTTACACCAAAAACAACTCAACGTAAAGATACAGACGGAACTCTATTAGCAAACAAATAATATATATCAAACCACTAGGCGGGACATTTTCAATAATTAAATAATACCAGTCAAATTCAACAATCTAGACAACACAATAACCAGAAAACAAACAAACAAACAAACAAAATCAACACGATACTTTATCAAGCTTTGATGATGTTTTGCAGGCGATAACAGCAGAACTGTTTAAAATATCCGGAGAAAACAATATGTTTAATTTATACAAATTTGTAGTAGAATTATGAAAGCAACTTGTTACCAGACGACTGAAACATTGTAATATGCTCTATCCACAAAAAAGGCGATTTACTTAAATGTACATCTATAGCGGGATCGTCACTCTACTAAATTCTTACATCAGGGGTGCTCAGACTTGTAGTTCTACTCAGACACAGATCTATCACAAAATGTTTAGAAGACAAGCGATTGACTATCGACTGCTAGGGGAGAGTGGTCCACGGTGAGACATGTTCCGCAGTTGGACAATGCATTTTCTGAGGACATGTCAACAGCGATTTGCATGCTATTCTCACCATAAGGTTGTCTCAATACGTAGATTCTACCAGCAGATCTTCGGTTCAGTTCGCTTGTTCGTTTTTGCTTGTCAGCTGGTAGTGTGATTTTTGCTCCCGAAAGTAATTATATTGTTCCTCATATCGACAGATGTTATTCGGTTGTGCATTGAGTTAGAAAGAGAGTTTTAGTATTTTAATAATAATAGTAAGGAAAGCTTAGGTATGTACTTACGTAGCGATAATATTTTTATTTTATCGAATTTAGAAAAAATATCACACTTTGGTGAAATTGTACCTGTGGGGTAAAGTGAGACACTCCTTAGTGGGGTACAGTGAGGCAATTCTTAGTGGGGCAGACTGAGACGCGTCTCACTGTACCCCATCGAGGACGTTAGTTGGATAATACAAACTCATACTATTTGTTTCTTTTTTTTGTAGATCATGACAAGGAATAGAAAAAGAAAAACTAACATTGCTTCTTTTTCAGAGAGTCAAATGAGAGAAGCAGTGGAATTAGTCACAAAAGAAGGGTTTTCATTGCAAAAAGCAGCAGAATTTAAAATGGTGTCATTTCAGACTTGAGCAAGTTAAATTGTAAAGGAAATGAGGATCGATTAGGTTTCGCCTAAAAGATTTTATTTTTTCAATAAACAATAATCTTTCTATTTCAGATACGTGAAAAAACAAAGGAATAATCCTGATACCAAAGTGAAAATGAAATCCTTTTATGAATGCCTCCAAATTATGTCGAAAGAACAAGAATTTGCAGTAGCAGGATACCTCGAAATGTGCTCAAAAATTCAAAAATGAACAACGGCCTAACAACTCTTGGATGTCGCCGTTTAGCATACGAAATGGCAAAAAAAAATAATATTCGGATTCCGAAATTAGAAATGCCTGCTTAGAATGGATGAGGGTATTTTTAAAACCTAACTTGAGCATAAGACAACCAGAAGGATGTAGTCTCTCGCGTGCTACATCTTTCAATAAACATAATGTGTCAATTTTCTTTGATAAGTTGCACAATGTCTTGAGCAGGCACGAAAGCTTTGCTGATTCTAGAATCGGGCTCTAGAATATGGAATCTGGATGAAACTTGGACGACAACTGTGCAGATACCAAAAAAAGTGATCGCTTGCAAATGATTTAAATACTTGAGTCAAGTAACTAGTGAAGAAATAGTAACGACCTGCTGCTTTATAACTGCTTCAGAAAACACGATTCCACCAGCTATTATATTTCCTAGGGCTCATTTTAAATCGTATAAGCTTCGTAATGCGCCTACTGGTAGTTTAGGACTTGCAACACCTTCGGGCTGGATGAACAGCAAGTTGTTTGTGGAAGTTGGAAGTTATGCATCATTTCATAAACCATACAAATTCCTCAATCGAACATCCAACATTCCTGTTGTTGGATAACCACGAAAGTCATCTTTCAATTGAATGTGTGGATTTAGCCAAATCCAATGGAATGACGAATGACGATGAAGTAATAAACTACAAGCATTAGATATTGCTACTGCCGAAAAACTAAGGGGAAACACAAAGGCGAATGGAGAGATCAATGCTGGGTCTGACCTTGAAAGATCGCGTGAGAAATGAGGAGATACGCCGACGAACTGGCGTTGACGATATTATACTGCGAATCAATAAACAAAAGTGGAGGTGGGCTGGACATGTTGCTAGAATGGAAGACGGAAGATGGACGAAGAGATTATTGAAGTGGAGACCAAGAGCCGACAAGCGAAGTCGAGGCAGACCACCCACCCGATGGACCGACGATCTAAGGAGAATAGAAACAAACTGGATTGCAGCAGCTAGAGATAGAGAGAACTGGAGACGTTTGGAGGAGGCCTATATCCAACAATGGATGTGAAAACGGGGCTGGTTTATGATGATGATAATGATTAGATGTTGGCGTTTATTTTTCATTTAAGGCACACTATAACAGAGCTGTAGACTCTTGGCTCAAGCACCACCCCGGAATTCTAATGACCATATACGATATCCAGAATGTATTACAAGTGCATTTCAGCATTCAATGACTCCGATTAATATAATATCAGGATTCAAATCTCTAGTTACAGATTTCTGCACAAATGGCAAACATGGGGAAAAGGATCCTACTTCGAATCTTGATACTGTGATAACAACACTTACTATTGACCATGATTCTGAAGCAACCGTCATGACAACAAAATTGTTTTCGAGCCCTCAAGAGTTTTGAGGCCACCCCAAAGCCGCTCCAAGAAAACGACTGCAGAACAGAAAACGCGAAAAAGTTTCATTCCAACAGACTCTCCAGAAAAAATTGTACTTCAAACAAAGAACGCCGAAAAACACAAAGCTAGAGCTAAGACAGTAAATAAACGATTTATCAAATTCGAAAATAGTTCTTTAAGTGACCAAACAGAATCCCTGAACAGCTCATCTGAATATGATGCCGCCCTTGATGCTCCAATTACAGGATTCGAAGAACTGGATAGAAATGCAGTCATTGATGACTATGTTCTTGTAAAGTTCGCAAGCAAAAAATCAGTAAAATATTTTGTTGGCAAAATTTTGACTAATCTTTCCGATGATTTCGAATATGAGATCAATTATCTGAGAAGAAAAAAAAATCGAACAAGTTCTTTTATCCAAACGTTCCTGAAGTGCCAGTGTTTTGTGTTTTATCGTAAACATAGTGATGATTTTACCTGTACCAGTGTGATATGGAAAAACAAAGAGGCAAAATAATTGTGTTTAATTCGAAGTGAATTTTGGAGTACTATGTACCTACATGTTCAATGAACGATGTCTCGTTGTGGACCATTGTGCGATTTTTTTTTACACTTATGTTTTCAAGTTCAAATCTATTTCTGTTGTGTATTTTGTAAAATAAAGGCCAATTTACAGGATTATTTGTTTGTTTTCAATATATAGAGAAAAAGTTGTGAAAAAATCTCGAATGATTAAAAACCGTCTCAGTGTGGACTACTCTCCCCTACAACTAGGCTGGAACCTAAATACTAAAATACGTACATTTATGGAAATGCTTTTATTGTAAATGCTTATAAGTACAAAATATAATTAAGGCATCTAATTAAACATCTAATTATTCTAATGGTTGTAAACTAATAATTTTCTTAAATCACTAATATTCTTTCGATGTTGATGAATATCAATGCATCTCATCAACAAACTTTTCGTAAGGCAATAGGAAATTACTGAGTGCCAATAGCAAGCACGATGTAAGATGTTCGTTCCTTAGCCGAACTATATAAAGTTGATTTACCTATTTTCATTTCTGAAAATGCAGACTCACGCAAGTATGTTGATCACAACAATTCTCATAAGTGAAGGGCTATTTGTGTTAAGATGGATATTTGTCTTCAGATATAAAAGACCAAAATTTGATATCAGATGCTCTGGCATTGACCCGTAATTATCTGTACTAGTTCATTTTGAACAGAAGACACGTCTATACTAAAAGCGTTTGACATTTCAATAGTACATTTTTCAACATCTTCACAAGAAAAAGGTCACATGACGAATATCGTGACATGAAAGTCACGATATTCGTCAGTTTTTTAAATCAGAGAAGCGTTTTTTAAACTCACTTTGAATGTTTCTCAACTGTGTTTTGTAAAAATCATAATTTGCCCGTGAGAGTGAGAACTAGCGCTAGTTTTCAAAGCTTGTAAGATCCTTTTTGTTTAATTCACCAATCAATAACTTCATTTTGTTAGTTTTAAAGTTTTATTAATATTTATAGTCAATAGTTTTCGATTTCGAAACGATTCTTCAAAATATCCGATAAGAAAGCTAAATCACGGAGACACTTTTCATTTTTAAGTATCTCAGTATCCTCGTTCATGTGGAAAAGATGTAGATTTAGGTAGTAGTTCTTGAAATCTTTCTAAAAATGTTCTAGGGCTCAACTAACTTATGTCTGTATGAAGAAGTAAATTAGTCTGTCACATCATAGTTAGTATTCTCGAACAAAAAACTTTCTGATGAATGATACAATGGAATGAAAAAAAAAACGATGGAAAGTGATCAATAGAGTCTTTATTGCCAGTTATGGATGGGGCTGCATCTCTTGTAATGCACACGCTTTAGTTTGTAAATCGGAAGTTCATATTGTTTTACAAAATTTAGAAAAGCTGTGTAGATCTTTTCCACGATTTCTTTTTCAGAGTTAGCACCCTTAATAATTCTTCTTTAGCCCTCAGATCAAGAAATAGAATCCGAATTAAAATAAATAACTTCAAGACTCACTAAACTGCAAAGAAATGTATATAGATTCCATAATATCACTTTTCAGTTGGAATTCCAAATCTTTGCTCGTGATCTCGATTCATCTGGAAACAGTTCGACGGGATAAATGAACCTCTTTGATAACAGATATTATCATTTTTTGAAGTCATTAAATAATATATTGGCTGTTTCAATAAATGCTTCTTTCGCTATGGTTCCGCCTTCGAAAGGTTGTGCCAATTTGTCGGAAAAATTTTAAACGACGTGATTGCTGCAGCTACTAATTGTTTGGTTTGGTCTAGAGAATATGGGTTGCTCTACTTTTAAACTACTTTTCAAATCTTGCAATTTTTCTCTTCTTAACTCATTCTTTGCGGAAAATAATTTTTAACACTTTTTATGCAGTTTCAAGATGTCTATCTAAGTTCCCGCGTTTGGACAGATCCACTGATGATCGACGAAATAAACGAGGCAAACGCACTTATCCTTGAAAATTACAAACAAAAATTTTTCCTTCCAATCACTATGGGCACTTTTTCCTTTTTTTTGTCGCACTTATTTTAAGTTTTAAATATTGCTGTTATACATAGACCTTCTACTTATTATAACTTACTATTACTCTGACGTAATACTCCGTTGCCGCAGCTTATTATATATAAAACAGATATTCGAGAAGAATCTGGAAACTTCGGAAGCGAGTGGAAGAACCTTAAGGGGAAACTGCGAGATCAAATAAGAGAAGTTATATTAATGGAAATTTAAAGGAAATAAACATAGACAATTGAAAAGGCGAAAATAAAGAGATTACTTAGAACTGATTCAGATACTCGTATAATTTGACTGTTAGTTATTTACCATATCAAATTGGACATGCAGATTAAAAGGCACAAACAACAAACACATAAAATGTGATAGTCAATAAAAATGAGTAAAAAAATAACAAGGTAAGTACCCATTTTTTCTATAAAAATTACATTCAATTGTAACTTTGATTTAAATTTATTTTTTTTTTGGATAATTTATATATAAAAATAAGCCATCACCTTTACCGAATAGCTTCTCCAGACGCGACCGATGCAGCGTGCAATAATAGATAGAACGGTCAAACGGTATATTTATACAACCGCTTTTTGTCAGCTCCTTCCCTTCACCTTTAAATCTTCGTATCGGTTTTCCCACTCGTATTGCGCTTTCCCTCTCACCATTAACTCCCTTTTTACGGCTTGATTTACAATGACCGAGAATTCTGGAAGGTCTTGGCGGTTCTTAGGGAGTGCAACTTACAAGGACAAAACTTTTTGCTACCTGACTAGGGATAGAAGTTTAGGGGAGAAGACAAATTAGGATTTTGGGAAAGGGAATGTTTCGATCTGTAGAAATAGATATATAGACAACTTAATTTATTAGACTATAACGGTGTATGTTCATTAGGAACAACATTTTATCAGCAATAAAATTTGTAACTTCTCGCTGAAACAGATAAACCAAAAATCTTTCTTTTTCACTTAAAGAAGTTAAACTGTTTCTAATTTAATATAGTTATATGATAACCGTTACAGCAGTAACCATTTACAAAAAACACAAACCGTAAATATTAGATCAAAAAGAATTTTTTTTATAATTTCTTATGGAAAGAAAACGATTTAATTAAAACACCTTTATTTAAATCTTCGGTTTTCAGACAGACAATTTCAGTTTTACAGAGCAAGTATTTACATTGCATTTAGTTGTATTTTTCTGTTGTTAAAAACGTAATTAATAATATAATTATTACATGTCATCATTTATTACAGCTTCAATAGATAATTTCTATTTTACATTTGGTTAACCCTATACCATAACCCCAAAAGAATTGTAGCGAGTAAGTTATATTTTCAATGTAGACTACACATTTCATGTTTTTACACAAGTTTAGTAGGTAACTCGATTTTCAAAATTGGTTCATTAAATTTAATATATTTGAGTGATATCCATAACAACAACAGATCCTTGTTCGATTTTTAACACAATATCTGAAAACCATTTTTCATAATGATTTGCATTCATTTCCTTATGGTAATCTCCAGTCTTTTTAGAAACAAATGCATTTAAACCTCATTCAACAAATCCTGAGTGGCTACCAAAATGGCTAATAATAAGGCTTTTCCCCATTCCAGATGGGGCTTTTAAACCTGTCTACAAACCACCTAGGAAAGCTTGTTGTTTGTTCCTCACATTCAAATCCTGCCAAATTTATGTCACAGTATGTCCTTCATTTAACCATGTTTCATCTGTATAATATGTTTTTTCCCATCTTTTCGAAACTCTGCTATTTGTTTCAGATACTTTCTGCGCCATAAAATGATTTGTTCTTTTTTCAATAAGGGTACTATTCCTCTTTCTCTTTTATTACCTAAGTTCATTTTACGTAAAGTACTTAATAAAACACGTCTTGATATTTTTGGAATATTTTCATTAGATTAAAGACAAGAAGCAATTTTTTTATAGTTGGTAATTCCTTTTTGAAATAAAATTCATGTACTGCACAACGAATGGTCTGTTTGTTGTATCATCTAATTTTATTTGTTTCCTTCCTCTTGTCTCAATCTTCAAAGTATTATTATTATTTTTTGTTTCATCATCTGTTTTAATTACTCTGTACACACTAGCTTCTGAATCAGTGACTATTGAAAAGTTTAAACAGCCTCCTAAAAACCGAAATTTATTTACAATTTAATATTTTGCGATTTTAAGTTAATAAAGCTTCTCTCGCACCGGGCCTGGCTTTACAAACACTCCTCATGCAAGTGCACAAATACCGAAGGCAATGTGTGTGTGAAAATAAATACGGGAAAATCAAAAGTGATAGCCATTTCCTGAAATCCAAATGTATTGATTTCAAATATAAAAAAGTGGTAACAAATTAATAAGAGATACCGTATTTGGAAATGTTCCGTGAAAATCAGAAAATGAAGGGAATGTAGAATTTACCTACAGTTATGCTTGGTTTTGTGTTTTTGTAGACAAATAATGTACAATTAGGAGTAATATATGTAAAGATATGACCATGAGCATTCATTAATCAATATTATTTATAATGGAATAAAAATTTAACATCTGGAGAAATCAGAATAAAAGTTTTTGTTTTTGTTAGTGGATACAATTTTCTGAATTTTTTGTGAATAAATCTAACTCCGTTTTTGCGATCTTTTATTCTGTTTGTGAACGTTTATTTAATTTGTAAGGATATTGTATTGATCTCATAATAATCATAAAAAAGGCAAAAATCGCGCCATCTTGAAACGCATCTTGAAAATTTGTCGATAGGATACTCGGATCAAAAGATATTGAATTTTTACCGTCGAGCTGATACAAATTTTATTGAGCATTGATTTCGCGCGCGTAACTGACATTTAAAATGGCCGATCGCTTCAATCGTTGTTTCTGAGAGAACGGTTCATTCTACAAAAAAAAAAAATGCTAATAAACGTTTTTGTTCAAAATTATCTTAACTACATTTTTTATTTTTTTTCTATCTATTCTAATCTATTCTAACTATTTTTCCTCCGAATCCGTTTTTTTACTTGTCCCCAAATCAGTTCGATGGAATTGAATATGCAAAAATAAGGTGGTAACCTCAAAACATTGTGGCCATGTTGTATTGCAATAGTGTCCAGTATATATTGTTTCTTATAAGTTTTAGTACGAAGCACTTCAAGTAACTGTTTCTTATTATAGTTATTAATATTTAAATGGGAATAAGCCACAATTAAAGGTTAAAGTACGTTTACTGACGTTTCAATTTCCACTTCGAAAATCGTTCTCAAAATACAAACATTAGTAATGTTTGTATTTTGAGAACGATTTCCGAAGTGGAAATTGAAACGTCAATAAACGTACTTTAACCTTTAATACTTCTGTCCTTCATTAGAAAACATCACTAAGGGAAAATTCCTGTTAGTGAGACTTTTGTCTGGTTCTCGGAAAAAGACGGAATTACGCTATTTCTGTCAGGTAAAAGGAGTTTTAGAAAGAGAAGAAATCGAAGTTCAAGGCCTTAAATCAGTAGGATCGAGGAAGATTTTCAAAATAATTGAAAATTACATATCTACTGTTCCCTTCAAGGAAGTAGTTGCCTTACTACCAGATCCGACACTTGAGACGATTTCTGATAGGATACAAAAATATCATTTTCGCGGAGAAATTATTATAAAAGAATATTAGATCAAATTTTCGTTTTTTATAAATTGTTCTGAATTACACTTTTAGTTGTTAAAATATGTTTTTTTTTGTATAAATAAAGAATAGTGCAATAAAAATAGTGTGGTCATTCTCACCCCGCATATAAACACAATTTTTAACTTAGACAGGGCACAAAAAAAATTTTATCTTAAAATAAATCAACTAAAAATGTCTAAAAAAATTTCAAACTAACAAATTCGTACTTTTAAATTCCAACTGTTTAAAAATATTTTAAACTCTAATACACTGGTACACTATTTGTTGTAAGTCAATTTCTTATTCTTTCGGGGTGAGAAATTTCGGTATTTTTAGTATTCATAACACTTCTTTATAGAATATTTGTCTGGATCACGTAGACTTGCGGTAGTAGATTCAGAATAAAAACTGCAAGTCTATAAAAATCGTCAAGGAGCACGGTTTGGATTAATACTAAATAAGTCTAGACAGTAAATTCGACCGAAACTTTATATCGTAAGGGGGTGTAAAACTTTATTATATACTCAGTATTTTTCAATTTGAATGCAAACATTGTACAAATTTATTTGTTGTCAATCCCATATCATAAAATATAACAAAAATAAAACTAAACTGGAAATATAATTAGGTTGCTGTTGTATATATATATATATATATATATATATATATATATATATATATATATATATATATATATATATATATATATTGTGACGATTGGGGTTTATAGAAAATAATTTATAAGTTATATACTACATAATATTAGATATTTGGTTGTTTTAAATAAGTTATATACTAGAGAATTTAATAAAAATATATTTATGTGAGGGCATTTTTAATAAATTAGCATATAATAATTGTAAAAAGTTGTATTTTAATATTGTAAATATATATAAGTGAGCCATGTGCTTAGGCAACCAAAAATACTCTCGGAGATTGACAGATATTTATACTCTGAAGTGACGTTTAAGAATATTTACGAATATAAAGTGGGTTATAATAATATATTGTTTGAAATGTGTATTTTATTAAATTAGAATGTTAAGTTACTAATTTAATTATATATTCTGATCTGAAAAGCCTAAATGTAAACAAAATTATTAATAGAAAAGAATGGAATTCTCTGGATCTCCGGAGATGGCCATGTTTGCGAAATGGTTTGTTCCAGAAAATTCAGACATGTATTAAATAGAACTGAATAGAACATGATATCTTACGAGATGGTTCTAGAAATCCAAAAACATATAAATACCCGTGATTTGGATTCAAGATGGCAGTTTTTAAGTTTTTTAGTCAGAAGTCAAGCAGTTTATTATGAAAGTTAGTTAGAGTCAGTGAATCAAGTACAAATAGTCCAATAGTTTAATATAGTGAGTTAAATGAAGATTAAAAATTATGCATATAATTTAATGCACATTTATAATTATACACAAATAATTATTGAAGATAAAAAAAGGTATATTGGAAGAAATTAAATTATATTATGGTTGGAGATTAGTATAAATCAACTTATAATAATTGGATATTGGTATATTGAAAAGAAGAATAAATATAAATGCTGTTTGCTGGTTTGGTTGGTGGTGTATAGATGCTGGTGAAGAAAAATATATCTTAAATTGGTAGAAGCTGATAATTGAAAAAAGTAATTTCACAAAAAACAAGGATAACTGAAGTACGAAGACATTCAGTGGTGATTAGAATCTATATACTTAGTGGAAAATAGTTCATTTAGGCATTCAGTGAAAGAAAGGTACAAAATTTTGTTAATATAATTTAGTTAGTGTCATAACAATTTCAATTTTGAAGATAGTTTGTTTAAATTTTAGATTGTCTATAGAATTTAATTAGTTTTATAAGAATATCAGTTTAAAGATAGTTTATTTTAAATTTACATTGACTAGGTTAGATATATATGTGTGTTTCATAATAGTTATAATAAAGATAATTTAAAAAAGTACTTCCAAGCTAATTCTTTGAGAACCGCGATAAAAACCCTATATATTATTAAAAATACTCATTGCTCATCATTCAAACAAAAAACACATCATAACAATTTGGCGCCCAACGTGGGGCTCTCTATTTAAAAGAATTAGTTTGGGAAGATAAGTGCTCTCATATAATTAAATTAATTATCAGTAGAAAGGAAAAATTATAGAATTTATTTTTAATTATATTTGAACAAGTAAAGTCTCAAAATGTCTCAAGGAAAGAAAGGTACAAGAAGCAAAAAGAATGAAGAAGATGTGGAAGTAGAAACACAACCTATACAAGAGGAGAGTTTAGTTCAAGTTCCACAAGATACTGCAGAAATGAATCCAGAAAGAGAGGAAAATGTCAATATGGCAGCTTTGATGTCATTAATGATGCAGATGAACAAGACAATAGAAGAGAATTCAAAAGAAATCAAAGAAGACATAAAAAAATTGGAAGAGAATTCAAAAGAAGTCAAAGAAGACATGAAAAAAATGGAACAAAAATTGGAAGAGAATTATAGAAAATTAGAAAAGAAAATAGAAGATAATAATAATAAAATTGTAAAACAAATGGAAAAACAAATGGATAAAAAACTTGAAGCTGCAGAGAAAAAAGTAGCAAATGAAATAAAAATTATACGGAAGGACTACAAGAAAAGGATAGAAAATGAGAGGACAGAAGTAAAGAGGATTATTCAAGATAATAAGATAGATATAGAACAGAAAATAGAGTTACCGAAATGTAACTTAGAAGTAAAAATTAACGAAGACAGGAGAAACACAGAAGAAAAATTAGATGATATACAACAAAATATCCAAATAAATAATAATCAAATAAGAAATGTGGAACAGAGAATAGATGATATTTCACAAATGAGAGACATAGGTAGACCTTACTTAAATTTAACAAATGAGACTGGGATTAAATTCTCTGGTAATATAAAAAATTTGCATCCTAGAGTATACATAAATAGTTTAAAACATAAATTAAGATTTGTGAATAATATTAATGATATTAAAGATTATATTAGAATGACATTAAATGACAATGCAGCAACTTGGTTTGCTAGTATTGAGAATGATTTAGATAATTTTCAAACATTTGAAAATAAATTTTTAAATTATTATTGGGGTGAACTAGAGCAAGCCAAGTTTAGAGAAATTCTATATTTTGGAAAGTATAATCAAAATTTAAAATCAAATATGGTAGATTATGCATTGAAATTGATAACAGTTGCAAAATATTTAGAACCACCACTTAGAGAGGATGAAACAGTCTTAAATGTATCTAGACATTTTGATGCTGATGTTGTGCAAACCGTAACTGTACAAAATATTCAAACAATAGATAGTTTTATTAATTTTATTCAAAGAATACAAAGAGGCAATATGACAAGTAATAATAATAACAGAAAAAACAATAATAACTTTCAATATAATAGAAATGATAATCAACAATATAGACAATCATATAATAATTATAGATATGTTGATAGTTTACAAAATTTTAATAATACTAACACTAATCCAAATAGACAGAACTTTAATAATAATACTAGTTATAATAGACAAAATTTTAATAATAATACTAATTATAATAGACAACATTTTAATAACAGTACTAATAATAATAGACAAGATTTTAACAATAGAAGAAATACAGAGCGACCTAACTATAACAGACAGGTAAATTGTGTTCGAAGGAATAGGAGCTGCGAAGACAGGGAACGAAATCGTACAAGGCAAGAAAATGTGAGTAGAAGTCATAGTAGGGAAAGACATAGTACATCAGATCCAAGTGGTCAGATACAATCTGACAATTTTAATAATCAAAATTTTGTGCAGTAAACTTTCTGAATTACAAGTTAGGCCATTGCTATTATGAAAAACCTTCTGAATTTATTTCTTTAGATGAAGATAAAATTATTGAATCTATTAATTTAATTTATATAAATGCTTTGGCCAAAAATAAAATGATTAAAATTATGATAGATACTGGTTCAGAAAGTACTTTAGTCTCGGAGAATTTTATTTTTAATACATTAAAATTATCAGATATAATAAAGATTCCAAAAATTAAAATTGTTGGTGCAAATAATAAGAAGTTGGGTGAAATTGATAAACTAGCCAATTTTAAAATTAATATTCTTAATAAAGAAATTAATATGCAAGGATTTATTGTCAAGGATTTATGTGTTGATATATTAATGGGAAATGATGAATTGGAAAAGAAGAAAGTAAAGATAGATTTTGAAGAAAGAATGGTAACTTTAGAAGGGCAAATAATTAAATTTATGCAGAAAGATGAGGTAGAAGAAGGAATAAGAGTTGATAGGATATTATTAAAAGAAAATAATGATGTCCCAAAAGAATGTAAAGAATAATTATTGTAGTGAATATTTAAGGAATGGAAATTTTAAGCAGATGGATGCCTACGAGGCGGAGTGCGTAAAATTGGAAGCAAGGAATAATGAGTACATAATGAAGAATAATGTTATTTGTAAAGAAGAAGATATGATGAAAGTTTTAAATTGCCCTGAAGAATATAAATCAATAGTCGTTTCCATATTGCAGCAACACAAGGGACTTGTCAATAAAGAAAATAGAATTGCACAGAATTATATCCATAGTATAAGAGTTAAGGAGGAAAAAGATTTTAAAACAAAATCATACCCAATACCATATAAATACAGAGAAGAAGTAAACAAAACAATTAATAATATGTTAGAAGATGGGATCATTGAGAAGGCAGACACACGTTTTATTAACCCCATAGTAGTAGTACGAAAAAGATCAGGTGAAATCAGGTTATGTTTGGATGCCAGGAATATTAACAAGATTACTGAAAAGCAATTTGAAGCACCAATGAGTATAGATGGAATATTAGTAAGAATTACAGGAATGTCATTTTTCACTAAAATCGATTTACAGCATAGTTTCTGGTTAATACCTCTAGAAAGAAAAAGTAGACAGTATACAGGATTTCAGATAGATGGAGTAGTATATCAATTCAAAGTAGTACCATTTGGACTTCAATCATCTTGCAGTGCTCTATGTAGATGTCTTCATGATATTTTGGATCAATATGAACATTTTGTAATTCACTACATTGATGATATCTTAATTTTTTCTAAAACGGCTGAAGATCATGAGAAACACCTAAAAATTATAATAAATAGATTAGACAAAGTTGGACTAAAAATAAATCAAGAAAAATGTACAATTTTTCAAAAAGTAATGATATATCTAGGTTATAAATTTAACACTAATAACTTACTGATATATCCATTTTATTCAATAGACTTGATTTGTTAAATAGATGGTAGATTTCATTATTTTGAATCAATTTGACATCATACTTGTTGAATTTTGTATATATGGAAATTAATTTGTACCCTAAAAATCATAATTTGGGGTTAGATACAGAATTGATTGTGTAAATGTCTTTATAAAAAGTGTAAAACTTACCAATTCATATGGATAAAAGCCTTTTGAATGGAAATAATTCCTAGATTTTGTCTATAAACAAACAGAACACAATATAGATTATATTTTTAATTAAGGTTATATTTTATTCTCCGATAAAATCCATTCTCCAATTGACATGACAGTTTGACCATAGAATAGCCGAACTGTGCAGCGTTGTTCTCTGCTTTGACATAGACAGCGAACAGGGATGTATTTAACACATTTTAAATAAAAAAAAAATTGATTTATTAAATTTAATAAGGTATGAGAAAATTAATATTTAAAAAAATAATAAGTAAATTATTTATTTTAAATATTATTTTTGGGGTATTGTGACGATTGGGGTTTATAGAAAATAATTTATAAGTTATATACTACATAATATTAGATATTTGGTTGTTTTAAATAAGTTATATACTAGAGAATTTAATAAAAATATATTTATGTGAGGGCATTTTTAATAAATTAGCATATAATAATTGTAAAAAGTTGTATTTTAATATTGTAAATATATATAAGTGAGCCATGTGCTTAGGCAACCAAAAATACTCTCGGAGATTGACAGATATTTATACTCTGAAGTGACGTTTAAGAATATTTACTAATATAAAGTGGGTTATAATAATATATTGTTTGAAATGTGTATTTTATTAAATTAGAATGTTAAGTTACTAATTTAATTATATATTCTGATCTGAAAAGCCTAAATGTAAACAAAATTATTAATAGAAAAGAATGGAATTCTCTGGATCTCCGGAGATGGCCATGTTTGCGAAATGGTTTGTTCCAGAAAATTCAGACATGTATTAAATAGAACTGAATAGAACATGATATCTTACGAGATGGTTCTAGAAATCCAAAAACATATAAATACCCGTGATTTGGATTCAAGATGGCAGTTTTTAAGTTTTTTAGTCAGAAGTCAAGCAGTTTATTATGAAAGTTAGTTAGAGTCAGTGAATCAAGTACAAATAGTCCAATAGTTTAATATAGTGAGTTAAATGAAGATTAAAAATTATGCATATAATTTAATGCACATTTATAATTATACACAAATAATTATTGAAGATAAAAAAAGGTATATTGGAAGAAATTAAATTATATTATGGTTGGAGATTAGTATAAATCAACTTATAATAATTGGATATTGGTATATTGAAAAGAAGAATAAATATAAATGCTGTTTGCTGGTTTGGTTGGTGGTGTATAGATGCTGGTGAAGAAAAATATATCTTAAATTGGTAGAAGCTGATAATTGAAAAAAGTAATTTCACAAAAAACAAGGATAACTGAAGTACGAAGACATTCAGTGGTGATTAGAATCTATATACTTAGTGGAAAATAGTTCATTTAGGCATTCAGTGAAAGAAAGGTACAAAATTTTGTTAATATAATTTAGTTAGTGTCATAAAAATTTCAATTTTGAAGATAGTTTGTTTAAATTTTAGATTGTCTATAGAATTTAATTAGTTTTATAAGAATATCAGTTTAAAGATAGTTTATTTTAAATTTACATTGACTAGGTTAGATATATATGTGTGTTTCATAATAGTTATAATAAAGATAATTTAAAAAAGTACTTCCAAGCTAATTCTTTGAGAACCGCGATAAAAACCCTATATATTATTAAAAATACTCATTGCTCATCATTCAAACAAAAAACACATCATAACAATATATATATATATAATTCGTGTACATCGTCCATTCTTCTTCGTAATTTTATCACATAATCTTCACCTGCTACATCTTCTCCAGGTCGACACCCAAACTCTAGATCACAAGGTAGTCGCATTTCGCATCCGAATAGGACTTTGTAGGCCATTGTGAAGAGCGGAAGATATTGGTCCCAGTCTCGCTGATGATCGGACACCATCTTTGTCAAATACTTGCCAACGGTCCTATTCATCCTATGTCCTATTCATGCGATTGCGGATGATATGCTGTAGTTCCTGTTTTCTTCATGCCTAGTCTATCACATATTCCTTGGAATAGATCGCTTTCGAAGTTCCTTCCTTGGCCACTATGGATCTCCAAAAGCACTCCAAATCGGCTGAGCTATTCTTTGATCAACTTATCTACAATGGTGACGGCCTTCTGGTCTGCAAGTGCGTAAATCTCGACCCACTTAGTGAAGTAATCCATTACTACCAACAAGTACTTCACTTTCTGGAAATGGCCCAGCGATGTCCAAAGCTATTCTTTCAAACGGGCTTCCAACATTATATTGTCTCATAGGAGCTCTCCTTTTGCAGTAAGGCCCGTTACTCGTAGTACAAATAGTACATTTCTTGTACCAGTCTTCCAATAAAACCGTTGCCGAATTCGCTAAAGGGTTGTTTTACACCGACATGCCCTCCTGATGGACTAACTGAACTTTGATTACCTTATTCTTAAAATGCAATTGGAATCCATGCATATTGATTACGTCCATTCCTAATATAACATCCTCTTCAATAACAGCAACTATAACAGTAGGGACGAACTTTTCTGCTCTAATTCCTAATTGTACCTGGATTTCTCTATGAATGTTGGCATTTTCACCTGTAGCGGTACGAAGTCGCAACCTCGTTGGTAACAGTTTCTTACAGCTGTTTATAACTGTCGGACGGATAATGGTTTTGGTCGCCCCGGTATCCACCAACAACGTATGCCTTTTACCACTTATTTCTCCATCTACATATACACTATCTTCACGACATTTCAAAGAAGCTATTAGTATGGGAGAGTCTTTGGAAAATTTCCGGGTCGAAGCTGCCCCCCTTAAGCCGACCCTCTCTGAAGCACATCTAAGGCATCTCCTCAAAGAGCGATAGTCAGGCTTACAGCCTTTTCTTTTTCAGACCATCCATTCGCTCTTGCTGCTGATTCGAACTGTTTCATTTAGTTGTTCCATGACGATTTTCCGTCGAAAGTTGAGAACATAACCTCCACTTCCTTTAAATTCGACCGTGTTTCCAACTTACATTTCGTCTCGTCTTCTTTTATCTTTACTGTAATTGGATTGTTTCCTCTCTCTGCTGTCCCTGTTTCCTCCATCTTCTTTTCCACCTCTTTCATCTTTTCTTCGAAGGCCAAAATATCGGCAGCAACTTGGTTTTTTAACGAAGATATTCTATCGTCGATGGCAGACATCTCAGAAGTGACTTTAGAGATTTCCAAAGAGATGTTAGAAGAAACTTTGCTTTCCAGAGAAGAAATCTCGTTAGAAACTTTCTCTTCTAAAGAAGCGTGTCGCCAGAAACTTCCTAAATATCGCCAGAAACTTTGTTCTCTAATGATGCGATGTCACAAGAAACTTTCGAAATCGACGAGATGACAGCAGCATGTTTGTCTTCAAATATATAAGTTTCCGGGTCCAAACCCTCTTCCTTCAAAGCGTTCTTTAGTCGTTGGACTAAATCAACCTTTTTTCCGGTAGAAGCTAATTCTCTGTCCTCGAGATGTCTTCTTAAATTCGTAACTGTGAGCTCATAAATCGTAGTCATTTTCACAATTTATTTAAAATCCCACTTCTGACACCACTGAACTATTATTATAAATTTAATTTATTATCTTTATTTATTATAAAATGTTCTAATACTTAGTTTATTAGAGTCTTGATTTAATTTATATACAAGATTACACTAATTTATTTTTCGCTGACAATATTCTAATTTATATAATTAATTTACTACATTTATTTCCGCGTTACAATTCAAACACGACTCGATACAATTATTCTTTTTCGACCAACTGTTTACAATGAAAATTCCTTTATATACAGGGTGAGTCATGAGGAACTTTACATACTTCTACCATATGTAGAGTCCCTCAGGGAGCATATCATGTGGCCACTAAAAAATGTTAACTCCTCTTCTTTATTAATTAACAGGGTGATTTGTGTAATTGACCATTTATTTCATTTTACTGTAGTGTTTATACGGCTCATTTGATTTTTTTAATTTTTGCATGATACAGTACACTACTATCAAGAATTCGACTGGTATTAGCTAAACTAAAAAATTCCAGGACTGGATTTGGAAAAATTAATTTAGGGATTCGTATTAAATATTACACCCTGTATATATATTTTTTAAAATGCAATAAGTGATTTTTAAACTACATAAATAGCCAATGAAAACGACATATGCGACAATGTTGTCGCACTTTTATTAAATTTTTAGTGAACGATCAAATCTTACCAAAAATAGAACAACCATAATGAAGTATCAAATTATAAGGTAATTAATTTAAACACATGTTATAAATTTCAAACATTTTAATTTAAATGATAAACTGAGTCACTGCACAACAAAAAACAGTAACTACTAACAATAACGAAGAACAATTTAAAAAAAAAACTAAAAATATGTACATAGTTATGATAAACCCATAAATTAGAACTGGAAAAGATACAATAATGGTAACAAAATAAAAATAATTCAAAATAGATTTTCGAAATGGAACCCTGCGTACACATTTTTGTTGCCGAATTGTTAATTGACGTATTGAATTACAGATACTCTGGGGATCGTTTCTAATAGTATTACAACAATGTATAATTCTATCAATTAATTGTTGTCGGTTATTAATATTCACTGCGTAAACTAGTTGCTTCAATCGTCCCCAAATATGGTAATCAACGGGATTGAAATCAGGGGATCTTGAAGGCCACGAAATAGGACCTGCACGTCCTATCCACCTGTTGCCATAAACATTATTGAGATGTTGTCTCACTGCCAGTAAAAAGTGTGGGGGTGCCCCATCATACTGAAAATACATCCCTCGGATAGCAACGTTCGCGTTGGCAAGCAAATTCGGCAAAATATTTTGTAGAAAGTTCAAATAGACCTGCCCTGTTAAAGGACCATCAAAAAAGTGAGGACCTACTAATTGGTTATTTATGACACCAATCCACACGTTAACCGAAAACCTTAACTGAGAATGACGTTCTCGAATAGCATGGGGATTTTCTTCTGCCCACACCTGTGAATTTCGTGAATTATGTATCCCGTCTCTGGTAAATTGGGCTTCATCTGTAAATAGTGCACTGTATAGCGTTGGTCGATTATTGTTAATTCCTCTACAAAATTCCAACCTATCGATCTCATCTCCAGCATGTAGTCGCTGAACCATTTGAATGTGATATGGGTATAGATTATTTTTTTGTAAGACTCTACTTACTTTTGATTGAGTAACATTGAGTTCTCGACTTACTTTTCTAGTGCTTATTGTAGGGTTCATAGTAACGGCGTCCATAATGTCATCTTCCTGCGCTTCATCTACATGTCGCTCTGTTGTTCCACTAGGAAAAGTGCCATTTTCTCGCAAATAATTAAAAACTGACCCAAATGTTGGATGACTGGAAGTTCGACGATTAGGAAATCTCCTGCGATATTCTCTACTAGCAGCCCTACCATTCCCATTACAGAATCCATAAACAAATATTATGTCTGCATATTCTGTGGTCGAAAGTAACAAAAGCTCTACCAAAACTAACACAATGTACTTAACGTAGATAGACAGAAGAAATATGTATTCTTGTACACATAAATAACAATTTTGATAATGACAATAATGACAATGGGTATAAAATATCAAGAAACGTCAAACGGTTAACGCCAACCTTCATTTTAAACTTTTTTAGATTTATTTTTATTTAGTACAGTTGATGCAATGTATTATTATTTGACATAAAATTTTAATCTTTTACAATTAACAAAAACTAACACATACAAGAGGTTTGACATTTTAATCAATTTAATTTATTATTTATCGAAAATAATGCCCCAATACGATCTATGAGTAAAAATTTAAAATTGAAAAACAATTGATTCTATCGTAGAGATAATACAAAGTGACAGTAAAGATGTTAATTTTCTACGTATTAGATTATGTTGTAGGAACTCATTTTAATTAAAATGTTTGAAATTTATAACATTTGTTTAAATTAATACCTTATAATTTGATACTACATTATGGTTGTTCTATTTTTGGTAAGATTTGATCGTTCACTAAAAATTTAATAAAAGTGCGACAACATTGTCGCATATGTCGTAAAATGAAATAAATGGTCAATTACACAAATCACCCTGTTAATTAATAAAGAAGAGGAGTTGACATTTTTTAGTGGCCACATGATATGCTCCCTGAGGGACTCTACATATGGTAGAAGTGTGTAAAGTTCCTCATGACTCACCCTGTATATTTATTAACCGTTGTTCTGGAGTTCCCTAGAATTCGGCCGGTGGCCCTTACTGAACGTTCTCGAACGCCATGGAACCCAGACAGGTTTTATCGGAGGGGACCCTACTAAAAAATACTTGTTAGAAAAATATGTTTACAATTTAGGTATGAGTCATATTTATCGTAACAGTATAATCGTTTTTGCTTCCATAAAGTGTTATATACCTGAAGTTTACAGTTCATTGTATAACATTTTTTTAAAAATGTGTAGTTTGACATAGTGTTGTTTACCTTTTTTATATATAAACAACTTTTTTAAATAATGTGACATTGCATGTTAAGGTCTCTGCGAAATAAACAAGACAAACATATTAAACAGCCTATACTATTATTTTATTAGAGACAAATATTGTAATGTTATAATAATTAAGTAAAATTATAGACGACAAGTCTCAAAACTGTTACAAGAGGCTATATTATATCATCTTCATCTTCTTGGTGGTAATCGTTTGTGGCTACATCGGTATGTGTTAAATTTTGATAAAGCGCATGACAAACCGACGGAACAAAAAGGCAATAGTGCAATTTAGTCATTGTACTTTTGTTTTGTGATTGATAATGGGAGAACTGAGAAAAATACGTGTTTTTATCTTGTTTAGGCTTTGTCGCTTTCAGTCAGAAGGATTTCCTGCCTTTGGGTGCTGGTTGTACCAAGCCTGCAACTAAGTACAAGTTCTGTTGGAAAAACAGTCCTTTTCAGATTGTTGGCCTTTTTGTTTTGTTCGGTTTAAACGCGTGGAGGAGAGCTGTGTCTGTGTCCAATATCTAGGATCAGGTCCAATATCTGTCGTAGTAATTTTGAATGCGACTCTTAAGGAGTGTACTTGGTGCTCACTGTTTAGTGTTTGGTGTGTGTGGATTGTGCGGGTTTGTGTAGTTATTGGCTGTGTATTGTTGGCTCGTTTCTTTTTTGGTGTTTGTATGTTTATGATTTGTGAGCTAGGGTGGAGGTAAAGTTTATGTGTGGGTAAATGATAAGTGTATATATGAATAATGAATGTGTGTGTTGTATTGTGTGTCTATCTGCGGAGTTGAGTGAAGGTTTGGCTTATGGAATTATAGCAGGAGGTTGATATTGCATACCCATACAGTGCATTGGACATTTGATTTAAATATCGGATTGTGTCACTCCTCTTTTTAGAGAAGACACTGAAGAGGATCATGGATGTAAAGTGGATTAGGGATTTCATGTCCGAGGATAGGTCGTATGAGGGGATTTGCTTAGAAGTGTGTACGGGTTGTGTTTTTTTTGTGTCTTTTGGTTTGATTCTTCAGTGTGGGCATTTTTTTGAAAATGCCGGGTGACCTTCATTACCGTTCGGACATTTGGGAACATCTATTTGGGAACGGAATTGCTTGATCTTGGAATCTCGCATTTCAATCGTGCTCCTTCGATCTTAATACCACTCTAGAGTATATCAGCGAATTTAGTTTCAGAGTTTGTGAAAACGCTAATGAAAGAGGTGGGTTGATTTGTAGAGCGGGCATTTATACGAACTATTTTGGTGAATGGGAATTTGTTTTCGGATAGATTATCCTCGATGATTTTTTGAGATAGTTTTTTTGTCGACGCCGGCAATGACTAAATGAAAGTTTTGTTAATGCTTTAGAACAAGTTGCGAATTAGCTAGGTTTTTAGATTTGAAACCTAAATTTATGGAAATATCGCTCCCTCCGGTGATTTGTCGAAGTTTTGCCGTGAGATCTTTGAGGTCTAGAAGATTGGTGGTTCGTAAGGAAGCTATCTTTTGGGTTGGAAAGACTTTTATTTAGTCAAAATCTGGAATTAGATTGTTGTCTTTAATAAATCGATAGAATGGACTTTGCTGACAGATGTCTGTGGATATGTCCTCGATTCTCTAATTTTGGGTGATGTGTGGTGATTGTTGTATGGTTTGTGTTGTGGATTGTGTGTTGTTTGTTGTAGTGTGGTGAGTGAGCGTATGGGTGTGTGTATGGGTGATGCTGTTGGTTGAGTGTGTGTTGGTGAGAATGTGTTTTGTGTTTGTAGGGGTGTGTAGGTATAGAGGTTTTAGGGTGGAGGATCGTTGTAAGGAGTGGATGCTTTGGATGTGGATGAAAACTATGTGGGACGAAGGATAGAGCTGTTAAAAGTTGATGGAAGGAGAGGAAGAGGAAAACCGAGGAGAAGGTGAAAGGACTGTGTGGCAGAGCACTTAAAATCCCTGAAAAAGAAAAAGCTGGGAAAGAAGAAGAAGAATTTCACTCTTCTGTTGGAGTGTGTATATTTATGAGCAATATCATACTTAATCTTTTTTTTTAATTCTAATTGCACACAATCTGTCAGATTTTGTTACAAATTGTTTTACCTGCTTTATGTCTTCATGTACAAGAAAATTCGCTCAAAAATTCCTATTATCGGAATCACTTGTATAAAACGTGTATCGACTGATCTTTTCGATCAGTCGATACACGTTTGCACGATCAGAAATATAAAATATACATCATAACAATACAAGAAATGCGTTTCTTGTATTGTTATGATGTATATTTTATATTTCTTCAATTTATTTATTAGGTTAATTAATGCTTCCTCCTCGTAAACTCCTCATACATTCCATGTCGCAATATTTAGGTTTGTATTCTTATTTTTTGTTTCGTTATTTATGTTTAAACTCATTTTCCTGTTCATCGCTAAAGTCCGTCGGCATAATGTGCCCTCTTTTTCTTTTTCCACCCCTATATGCCGTTTTTTGGGTCGATATTTCTAGAATTTTCTCTTTTGAAAGTACCATTTTTGGCCCATTCCCATTTTGACATTATAACAATTAATTTTTGCAGCAAACATAATCATCCATAGTCATGAATAGACTTCGGCAAATATGCAAATAAAAATGTAGAAAATATGCGCATAAATATGCACGTGTTTACCCGAAAATATGCAAATATTTTACAAAATATGCGTACAAATAAATAAAAAAATCGTAAAATAGTAACAATTTTATTTAAAAAAAAAGTGTACATAACTAAATATTTCCTACTATTCATTAAGATTTACATTTATTTTAAGTAACTACATCATTTTTAAGTATGAATAAACTTATTTAGAATTATGGTAACAATAAATGACCAAGTGGTGTTCAAAATTTTCTAACAAAAACTTGTGGCTTCTGTCTGAGTACATATATTTATATATGGAAAAACTTCGTTCAACATCAACTGATGTAACGGGAGCATTTTTCAAACTAACCAAAACATTTGGTTCTAAATTAATTGTTTCCGAAATATTTCCAGCTAGAACACTGACTACTTCAGAAAGAATATGGTAACCTTTATTTTTTTCCAAAGTAGCTTCAAATTTTTTTAAAATATCTTTTCCAATATTACCTCTAACGTTCCGACAACATGACGCAAATTCTTTTATTAATGCTGTACTTTCGAACAATGACAGTTTTGGTGATTCTAACTGAGTAATTGTTTTTTGAACAAAACTAAAATTTGATTTTATAAATGAAAGTTCTTGTTGAAGCAAGTTACTCTGAAAAGTTTGTTTAGAATCCAAAAGAGATTGGGAACTTTCATCTGTTAACGTATCAATTATGTTCTTTATTTTAACAAAATGATCTGCATAAAAATTAGCTGCTTCTAACCATGTTCCCCATCGCGTTAAAATAGGTTGTGGTGGAAGAGGAATGTTAGGTAGCATTTCTTTATAAAGTTGAATTCTTATAGGAGATTTAAGAAATACTTTTTTGACACTGGATATTATGGTATTTACAAGAGGAAACTTTTTTCGTATTTCCTCTGCAACTCTGTTTAATCCATGCACTACACAAGTAACATGTATTAAATCTGGGAAAAATATTTTTAAATTTTGTCCTGCTTTCACCATATAAGGAACAGCATCCGATAAAATAAGCAGTAATTTATTAGAAGGAATAGTTGTCGGAAGAAAAAAAGTTGCTAATGTTTCTTGTATAAAACGCGAAATTGTTAAAGCATTTGTTTTCTCAAGTTGCTGGCATGAAATAAGATGAGATTTTGGTAAGGTATCTTCTTTAGGAACACCAATCAATAAATGAGCAATATACTTTCCTGAGGAATCAGTGGTTTCGTCTACAGATATTTAAAAATAATTATCTGCAATTTCTTCCTTAATATTAATTAACACCGACGAGTATAGCCCGTTCACATTATTTCTTCTTAGAGACCGATCACTTGGAACATTAAGTTTGCAATATTTTTTTAGAAACGAACTAAAATTTACATTTGCTAATTTTGAAAGCGGTATGTTTGCAGACACTAATGCGCGACACAAGTCTTATTATCATTAAAAGGTCATTATCAGGTCATTAAAAGTTTCTTACTCATCTAATTTTTTTGAAGTAGATTGGAAACATTTAGCCATTGAAGTTTGATGTTTTTCTCCTATTTTTCCTTTTTTTGCAATGTGTGAAGCAGTTCTCACATGTTGGTCTATCTGAAATTTCTTCTCACATGCTATCTATAACTAAAAATAAAAACCTTTATTTTAACCCAACCTTTAAAATATAAAAATATACAAGGTGTTTTTGGTTAATCAAATAACTGGTTTGGAAAAAAAAACACTCGCTAAGTGTTTTAAATGCAGTATTAATCCACAAATTAGTTTTTGTTACTAACCATTAGTACATCATATAACTTATTTTAAAATTCAACAAAAGTTTTTTTTTTGTTAATTCAATTACAATAAAAATAATTGTGTTTTAGAATAGCTGACTTCATAAAAAAAGTAAAGGTGAAAAATTTTTCTAAATACACACCATTGTATTGTACCATGGACAATTTTTTCTCACTAAAGGAAGCTATTTTTCATTTAAAAACAACCTACGAGTACTAAATTTCAAGTAAATACGTTTATTGGTTTTAAAGTTATTGTTGTTATTAACTAAAAGAATTTAATTTTTTTTAATTTTAACACCCTGTATCTCGAAAAGTAAATAAGTTTGACCCCTCATTAACTATATCGTTTTGTTCAATTTTTCGAGAAGTATCTACAGTCAAACGTTGTAAGTGTCATTTGGAAACACCCTGTATGTATGAAATATTAGATATTTAATAGAAAATATTAGATACTTACAATTTTGCCACAGACTGAACAGTAGATTTTTCCCATATCCATAGACAGCTCTTTATAAGGTTTAATCCAAGTTGAAGCACTGGTTGTTTTAGGCATTATAAAATCACAATCTTCCTTTTTGTTACGCACAACGAGTGTTTACGCTTTGAATATCAAAACGAAAATGATTTACAAATCTGAGCATCAAATTAGAAATGTTTAGGTACCTAATTCAATAAACTGGGAGATTTTGGAAAATCCCTAAATTAGGAACAAAACTATTAGCCGTTTACCTGCTGTTAAGATACAATAAATTGTAGATGTATTTGGGAATTAGATCATAAAATGCAAATGAGCGAACCCTTAGCGATTATCCAATAACTGAATGCCTCAGTGACCGAGACTTTCTAAGAATGTTGAGTGCTACTTAAATTGATCTTCTTTGAAATTGTAAATGTTTTGTACCTGTAGGGATTACGTACTTAGATCATTTCTTGATTAAAATGACTACAAAATTTTATACAAGAATTGAAATAAATTGGTATGTTTAAAAATTTTCAAATACAGTATAAAAATCTGAACTTTTATGCACTTTATGCAAACTTTTATACAAATATGCCAAAATATGAAATATTTGCATAAAATATGCACAATATGCAAAATATGCAATATGCACATTTGCCGAAGTCTAGTCATCAATATCTGGAACTAAGTAGAGGTAGAATATTACAAATAAGTACCAAACTTAGTTAATAACGAATAGAAATCGGAAGAAGATTCTACATATTCTGTATACACTAAAATTGTAACTGTAATTATAATAGAAGTTTATTAATAAATTAATTACTAGACCCCGACATTTTGTTCTAAGAATACTTTTCCATAAATTCTTCGTTTGTCATCTTTAATGCGTTTTTTTTTCAATAATTTATCTGAACTCTGAACTGGAGCCATTTTCTCAGTTTTGTTATTCAGGATACATTTCATGACAGCTGCTTGCCACCGGCTTCGAAATAATATTGGTGTTTTAGCTTCTCGATTCACGCAGCCACCGACATCGTCTGGTGCCGTGTAACTACAATTTACGAATTATTTACTCTAGCTGTGAGCTAAAACCCCGTATTTTTCGTAATCAACTTTGAAGATCTTGGCATTGTTAAACCTCTTTTAATGTCTAATACAATATTTTATTCTAACAGTACTGTATTTTATCATTGCGTATTTTTTACCCTCCGGCGTCCATAAAAAACGTCATTATCCGTTCTTGTCATTATCCGCCGCCGGTATTTCTATGCCACCCTTCCTCATAAGGGATTCCACCCCAGTACGATCCTGTCCAAGCATCGTTACACCCCTCTGTGTAATTCACTGCCGTTACTATGGCAACAGACGCATCTTTTCATCAGATACACACACAGTTCTCTTCGTGGATTGATCAGAGGGATAATAGTGGCGGGGCATCTTGTTTGTTCATCTGAATTGTAGAAGGAGTCGATATTAAATCTCAAATCAAGTGTGCAACTTACAATTTAAATCCTATTTTTCCTTCAAACAAAGGAGATAATATTGACTTACAGTACATACTCAAATTTATTTATAATATATTTTAAAGCCATTTTCATAACTTCTTTACAATTCTACTTCTCCTTTTTCAAGTGTGGTGTCTTTATTAATTCATCATCATCGATTAACCTATATTTGTCCACTGCTGACCATTGACCTCCCATAAACTTTATACCATCAGTCCATCTAGTGGTTAGGTCCACTGCTTCGATATGCATTCTGTCTTGGTTGCCATTACAGAATCTTTTAAGTTAATCTATCATTCATCAGTCTGGCAACACGTATGGCCTAATTCCATTTGGCCATGACCATTTTCAACTGCATTCCTAACTCCTGTTTTTTGTATTATTTCTAGGTTTGTTACTTTATCTTTGGTGGTAATCCCCAACATTAATCCTTCCATTGTATGCTGGTTAATAAGTCTTATTTTATTTATTATCCTTTTCATCAGTGAATTAGTATTTCTGCACCATATGTGAGATCGGGTAAAACACATTCGTTAATATTAGTCGGTTCAGATCCAATTCATTTATATTAATTCCCATATAATAGTCTCTTTTAATTTCCTGAACATATATTCGAGTATAGCTGTAACCAAATTCGAAGAGTTCGTATCACATTTAGTATTTCTCCGAAATTTTTGAATTCCACGTTCTATCGGGAACTTTTTGGTGTCTTCATAAAGATGGACATAAGCTGTACCTGTTTCGTAGATACTTTTAATCAAGGTAATATAGCGGTAGTCAGCCAATAGATAGACTTATTGTATTCTGTGCCCTTTTCTATTAACATTTTAATAACTTGTAGATGATCATTTGTTCCATAAATGAACCGAAACCCAACCTGTTCGCAAGGTTTATAACTATCTTATCCTAGGTTGGTTATCTTCATGGATGGTTTATATGTATCGGAGGGCACACTAATAGGTCTGTAGTTCTTTAGATCTGCTATGTGACGTTTTTTGTGCATTATGGCTATTATTGCATTATGCCATTAGGAGGGGATTATGCCTCTTGTCAAACAAACATTGAACATTTTTTTCAAAATATTTATCAATGTTTCCCCTATTTCTTTGATGTTTTCAAGGACTATCTTATATTCTCCAGAGGATTTATTGGTTTTTATCTCCAAGACAGCTCTTTTTCTTTCCCCTGTGTTGTGATAGGTATCTGTGATGTATTCTAAGACCAGATTTTGAACTTTGGTATTTGGTTCTTATTACGATCTGAACGTTCTTCTCGTTTATATAATTCTCAGTAAAAATCTGGAGTAATTTTTAAAATATTTTCCCTATTGTTAAGTTTGCAAATAATATTTTTCGATCCTTCAGTCATTTTTTGGTGCAGGGCGTTTAAACTTTGATATCTTTGATATCTTTTCGAATTTGAAATATCTTTATTTAACTATCTAAGTACCACACTTACGGACAGATCTTTTTCTTTTGTATTTCTGTAATTACCTCTCTTTGCTTAGTTCTGAGTCTCTGCACATTCCATACAGCGACAATCATTTACCGTTTTCTTTGCCATGTCCGTTTCCAATTTGATTCAGTCTTGTTTCGAGGCTTCGGTAAGCAGTTATTCACAGATTTATAGTTTTTAAGGGTTTCTGGGATTTTATTTCAACCACCAAACCCCCAACCTGGAGCACCAGATAATTTTCACTTAAAGTTGTCTTCCCCTAGTCTTTGACGATCCAACGGTCTTAACTACAAGGCAGCAGGTTTGTAATCCTAGACAGGGGCTTTCCTGGTTGCTACTCCTCCCTTATCCGGGATTGGCAACATGACAGCCAAGCTACATAATTCACCTAACGATCACGCAGGCTGAGTTTATTTAGTAAATTTAATAATTTATTTTGTAATTATTTAGTAAATTTAGTAACTCATTTTGTGTTACGTTGGTCAGCTTTTAATTTGGACTGAAAGTGGTTGGAAGCTACTATACAACCAAGCACACCTGTTAATAGCCAATATTCATCTTAACTTAAAAATAAAGATATAATAACCACATGCAGTTTATCAACAAACTAAAAATAAAGTTTAAATGTTTATTATTAAAATTTTATAATCCTTTACAGCTTGGTATTTAAAAATGGAGAGATTTTAATCAAAATTAATGAATATTCCATTCTTAATGATTGTTCTTTTTTTTTTCAATTAAAGAAGTCTACAACAGTAAGTTTATTTCAGCCATTAATAATGAATAGTAGGAATTTTTGTGTTCCCGTTGTGTTGCATTTTGTGGGTGTTCTATTCCGATAATTATTCTGTTAAAATATTCTCAAACTCGTGAATCGCTCATACCTTGTGTATTTAATTGTCTATTTGAAAGTAACGCCTTGCATTTTATGTAGGCATTAATACAATATTGTCTTTTTTGAATGTCTTATTATCTTTTCCCGATGTTTGTGCTTCTTTGATTGTTGTGCTAGTTTTTTGAGCTTTTATTTTTTTTGAGTTTTCTTTAAACTTTAATTTGTTAATTTCTCTTTGTTGTAATTTTCTTATAACTTCGTTTAATTTATTTACTTTTATTTATTTATTAATTTTTCACATCTTCACTTAGCAGTTCTTCAAAGAAAATAACACTTTTCGTCATTCTTTCCCGTTGCATTTTCATATTGCAGTTGTTTTTTATCAGAAAAAAGTTTATTTGATTGCATGTAGTTAACATTAACTTAGGATTACCTGAGATAATAGACAAATAGACTATAGACAAATGATAATAGCATGCTATTTATGTTTAAAATTGTCTTAATATTACAACACAATCCATCATATCCAACTATGACAATAAAATTTTCTTGTAATTCCATTCTAGATTATAAAATAAAGAAAAACTAGGAAAAAATTGATATTGATAGTAAAGTAAAGTAAGAGCAAAATAAATGTTAGGCTGAATACTTACTGTGTTTGTATAGTATAATGAGATTTTAAACATCCTTTTAGTAAAAATAAAATTGTTACTTCTGTGTAGAGCTTCTAGTTTTCAGTATTGATATAAGATTTCCGATGCCATTTAGAAAGTTTACTCTGTAATGTATGCACAGTAAAGATTTCAAATTGTATGCTTCATTCGTTATTTTAAAAGAACTTTATATATAATATATATATATATATATATATATATATATATATATATATATATATATATATATATATATATTTTTTTTTTTTCATATAATGATTCTAGTTTTTTTAACTTAAAGGAATAGTTTCTTTGCTAGTTTTCCATACAAATTTTTAATTGAGCTGCTAATTGCTGCTAATTTAAGTCATAAACAGTCAGCAATGAAAAATTTTGATCATTTTACAAACCGATCAATACAAGTATTTGTCCGATGGACACTCTAAAGATATAGCTGATTTCAGTTAAGCAAATTGGTAGCAGCAGAAGATGAAATAGGAATAGAAACGTATGACCGAAAAAAACATTAGTTTTATTAAGGATGTAAGAATGTAGTCAGACAAAAAGATGACCCAGGGCAGAAAATTACCAGAGAAACAAAAAAAAAAAAAAAAGAAAAGCGGATACACAAAAAAGGAACGAAATCACTTCAATAAGGAATTTAAATGTACATAAACTACGAAGTTAGTAGAGAAAAATAATTCAAAATAATAAAAAAATTATCACCATCAGAAAATATTTCCATTATTTTTCCAGAAAATGTTTCCAACCATTATTCAATACAGAAGACTGAATAAAAAACTATTTATGGCAATAAAAGATGTATTAAATTATTGAACTTTCAATAAACACGTTTTAGTAAGACATTTCATTTCATGGAGGGAGAAGAAAACTTAGAATATGAAAGAGATGAGGTATCCGAAGCAGGCAAAACAGATGAGAAGAAAGAGGAAATATCAACGATTGTGGAAGTTAAAGAACTTAAAAAACTAGCTAGAAATAAATGACCAGGATAATATTCTGGCGGAACTATATAAAAGACTATAAAAGAAATGTGAATGTGAAAAGTCAGAAATCGCTCCTTAATGATTGTAATATTTGAATACTCTGCACCATACACGAGGAAGACTATATCTTTAAATGCTCTAAGCACATAGAAATTATTGTTCTAAATACAGCATATAACATATTTTTCACTCTACTATGCCACCACATAGTGACACTATAAGCAGAAACCATAATTGACGAATACCAGGCTGATTTCACATGTGGTAAAACTATAATTCATCAGATTTCTACCCTGAGGCAAATCTTAGAAAAAATACTGAGGTATAACATAGACATTCACCTCATATTGAGTACAAGGCAGTCTACGAATCTGTAACCACAAGAAAGGTATTTATGATAATGAGAGACTTAAAAATATCCAATTAGTTGGTAATTTTAAAATAAGTAACCATTTAAAAAGTTGAATACAGAGCACGGATACAGGGTAAATTACCTGAACCTTTTCTGCACCAGGGAGACTTTTTTTTAAATATGCTATTTAATGTAGCGCTGAAGAAAATAATGCTACTCCACAACTCTTAACCACAGGCTCAATATTTAAAAAATCGATGTAAACCCTAAAAAGGTAAAAAAATACTGAAGTATGACATAGATACTCACCTCATATTGACTACAAGGCTGTCTACGAATCTGTAACCACAAGAAAGGTGTGTAGGACAATGAGAGACTCAGAAATACCTAATTAGTTGGTAATTTTAAAATAAGAAACCATTTAAAAATTTTGAACTATACACAGCATATAATGAACCCAAGGTCATAATATCCCTAAAGATTGGACGTCTGCGCTGGATGGGCCATGTTGAACGGATGTTGGAGACTGCAACACCAAAATATATAAAGAGGCAAACATCAGTAGGGAAAAGGTCAAAGGGAAGACCCAAACTTAGATACACGGAACAAGTGGAACAAGATCTGAAAACACTTAAGATTTCCAACTGGAAAAACAAAGCAAGGAACAGAACAGAATGGCGGAAAATCCTAGAACAAGCCAGGACCCAGAAAGGGTTGTCGAGCTACTAATGATGATGATGAACCATTTAAAAAGTTGAATACAGAGTACGCATTCAGGGTAAATTTTCTGAATCTTTTCTGCACCAGGGAGACTCCCTTTTTCATATACTGTTTAATGTAGTGCTGAAAAATTAATACCAGTCAACAAATCTTAACCATAGGCTCAATATATAAAAAAATCTATGCAAACCCTAAAAATCCAGAAAAAAATACTGAAGTATGACATAGATACTCACCTCATATTATAACTACAAGGCAGTCTATGAATCTGTAACCACAGGAAAGGTGTTTAGGACAATGAGAGATTCAGAAATACCTAATAAGTTGGTAATTTTAAAATAAGTAACCATTTAAAAAGTTGAATATAGAGTACGGATCCCGGGGAAATCATCTGAACTTTTTCTGCACCAGGGAGACTCTATTTTTAATATACTATTCAATTTAGCGCTGAAAAAAATAACACCAGTCCACAAATATTAATCACAGACTCAATATATAAAAAATTGATGCAGACTCTAGAACCTATGTTGATGATATTAATATTAACTGAATATGAACAGTACTGTGGTACTAGTGTATGTGGTACTAAAAGAAGAAGTCACAAAAGTAAGCCTAATAATAAATACCAAAAACAAAAAACGAAATACATGAAGATAAGGACACAACCACGAGTCATACTGCTATTCTTTATACTCGTTATAGAAGGCAATGTCATCGGTGTAGTTTATATTTATACTTGCGAGCATTTCTGCATTCGAAATAACAATATAGCAGAGATAAAATTTTTTTATAGACTTATAAAACTGGTAATATTTAGATTTTCTTAAGAAATGTTCTAAAACCGTTTTCTTCTAGCATGTTTAACCCTACAGTAGTCGCACCTATTTTTGAGATATTAATAGGCGCTGCGGACGGTCACTCCGCAGTTCTGGATACAAGCTAAATGAGACTTAGGTTAACAAATAACCAAAGTGAAAATTATGAATAAGTTATATTCAATATAAAAGTAACATAGTTTCAAATAATAATGCAAAGATTAAGCTAACAAAACAACTGATAATGCAAGAACCAATTATATAATACAATCATTCCTTTTTCAACTTCATCATCATATCAAGCATATAAATGTATTACATTTTTTGATTTTTTTAGTTGTAAAAACTTTTTCTGTTGCACCTGCTACACCTTCCACGTGTTTTTGATTTACTTGAGGAATATTTTCCGACTCAATGCAAAAAATTCAAAGTTGTATCTAATCAGCCACCATTATTTTAGCCAGTAGCCAAACATTCTTCCATTAGCCGTCGAAGACGTTATTGTCCTCTTTCGTAATCTGTCATAGAATCTTAATAATTTTTATTTTAAAATTAAGGCTATATAATGCCATACATCTAAATAAAATTTACCCAAACTTGTACCGTCACTCAAATAAGAATAGTACAGTTATAGTTGCTACGGACTCACACTCCGCAAATGCTAATAATATTCGAGTAGTGAACTCGTTAAAGATTTGACACACACTAAAGCAAGAGAGTAACAATGCCAGAAGGTACCTAGTCTCGCTAACTAATCCGGGACGAAAAGATTAAAATATCATAAAAAATAGCTTTTCGCGGAGTTAGAGTCCGCGCGCGACTACTGAGAACTATAAACCTTAATAAAGCGCCAGCGAAAACAATTACACTTTGACGACTGAGAGCGACATTAATAATTTCTGTTTGTGTTTCTACAAATTATTGAAAAACTTCTGGCAAAAAAGAATTATTTTTCTATGGAGAACAGCTAACGTCTCTCTTTTCAATCCTGACATCCGGAGGGAGTGTACTGGTTATCGTAATGTCGTGTATTGTTCATCTCCAAAGATCTTTCTCTCTCTCTCTCTCTCTGGTCATTTCTTTTAACTCATGTATAGGTCTTTTGCGTATGCTGGTAATTTGATCGATACATCTTGTTGGAAATCTTCCTCGTGATCTTCGGTCTTCTACCTTTCCTTGGATAATAAGTCTTTTCATGTTTTCTGTACAGATGGAACTCATAGAAGCTACAAAAGCTATCTATAACGCAAATAAAGTGTCCATTAAAATGGGAACAAGAATCACAATAAAAGAGCTTCTGCAGGGTTGTTCCACATCTCCAACCCTATTCAAAATATACTTGGACAAAGCTTTGGCTACACGGAAAAGAAAATGCGAAAGCATGGAAGTATCGGTACGGAACGAATATCTATATACGTTAAGCTTTGCAGACGATCAAGTAGTGATTGCACAAGATCAAGACGATCTCAGCTACATGATAAAGAAACTACAAGAAGAATATACCAAGGCTGGCCTAGATATTAACCTCGCGAAAACAGAGTACCTATCTACAAGTGAAGAAGACATAGAAGATCTACAGATTGATGACAACGTAACAATCAAAGGAAAGGATAAATTCAAATACTAAGGTTTATAATCACGAAAAAGGCAACAACACAGGAAGAAATTACACAAAGATTAGAACAAACAAGAACAACAATCCGACAACTTAACTCAGTATGGTGGGATAGACACCTAAATATGAAGACAAAAACACAGATTTATAAAACATTAGTAAGTATTATGACATATGGGGCTGAAAATTGGATCATAAACAAGAAAAACAGCAGTAAGATAGTAGCAACAGAGATGGAATGCCTGCGAAGATGCTGCAGAGTAACAAGAATGGATAGGAGAAGTAATGACGAAATAAAGCAAAGAACATCAATATAAACAGACATACTAACATATATAGAACAAAAAAGACTAAAGTGGTATGGACATGTAAGAAGAACTAGCGGATGGATAAATAGAATAACCGAATGGAGCCCCATAGAAAGGAGGACGACCCCGAAATTCCTGGAGGAACGAAATTCCATGAGTAAGAGAGGCCTAAATGATGGAGAATGGGACAACAGAGAGAGATGGAAACGGTTGAGCGAGGGAAGGCAGTAAATACTGTAGACTCCCTGAATATATATATGTTTTCTGTGTCTGCTCTCATAACATGTATACAGCCAACATAACCACTTCTAATTCCATGTCCTTGAAGATTGTATCTCCAACTCTTAGAACAGTAATCTACGACACCCAAAATACATCCATCCATCCATCCATCCAATGGCGCTACAGCCCAAATCGGGCCTTGGCCTCCTTCAACAGGCTTCTCCAACCATCTCTATTTACCGCTGTTCTTTTCCATGAACGCGTTCCCAGGCAGTTCCTGGCATCCTCATCGACTTCATCTTCCCATCTCTTTTTAGGTCTTCCAACAGGTCTTTTTCCCTGCATTCTTGCATTTAATAATTTTCTGAGGATTCTATTCTCATGCATGCGGACCACGTGCCCTGCCCATCGTAATCTCTGCAGTTTAGTATGTTGTGCTAGAGGTGGTTCGCTATATTGCTCGTATATTTCTCTATTGTACCTAATTCGCCAGTTGTTGTTTTCACTTATTGGGCCCAGGATCCTACGTAATATTTTTCTTTCAAACACATCTAATGCATTGGCAGATTTCTGTGTCACCACCCATGTTTCGCAACCATAACTTACTATGGGCCTGATTATTGTTTTATAGACCCGGAGTTTTGTTTTCCGGTGTACGTCTCGCGATTTGAATATGTGGCCCATCGCGAAATAGGCTTTATTTGCCAGCACAAGCCTTCTATTTATTTCCGGTTCTTCTTCATTGCTTGCGACCAGATCCATTCCTAGGTATGTGAATCTATTTACATGTTCTATATCGTCAATAAAGTGTTGTTGCACCGGTCTATTTGATCTGGTTTGTATGAGTAGTTTTGTTTTATTTGTATTTATTGCTAGCCCTACTGCTTCTGCCCAAAATACATGGGCGTGCATAATTCACAAACCTGTATGAGCGAATTGTTGAAAGAATATATTTTATAAGCGTGTGATAAATGCTTTTGTTATGTATGTATTTATGAAGGGTTATATTTGATCACTGTGCATATAAAATCATCTCTACATAAGTTTAATATACAGCGCGACATAAATTAGGGATATTGCTATTATAAAGGTAACGGTACTTCATTCTGCATCAATTATTTGTAAGTTAACAATTAAAAATTATCATAGTTTTTAAAAAACATGTAATTTGAGGCTTTATAAATAAAATCAGACTAAAAAAAAAACATTATAAGTATTGAAAAAGCACCTGTACAGCCATTTGAAAATAACCTTTGTTCTCTCAAATGGGATAAACAAATATAATTGTTTAAAAAGTACTTGACCGATTTTACCCATCTTTCGCAAATGTAGTAACTACATAAAAACTCACATTATGAAATGCGTTTCAAATGTTTTTATTGTTTATTTTAACCCTTAACCAACGTGGTGAATTAATTTTACACAAACGAAGTGGTAGAGTCCCTGGGACTCCATATTGTCAAACTGACAATTTGTGTGCTGAATGTTATGTTAGAGTTATTGAAAGTTAAAAAGGCATTTAAAGAAAGCATATTTATTATAAAAAGTTGAACAATACAAAATAATACCAACTTATAGGAAATAAAAATTGAACGAACCGAAAAATCTGCTATCAGCGTTTGCGTTGATAAAAAAACAAATTATTTTATATAAACATTTTTTTCCAAAACCCGTTTTTAAAACTATTTTGAATACTAAAATAATATTTTTCATACAAAAAGTTATTCTAAAAAAAATTGGGCAAGTCCTGACAATTGGCCAGTTGATCACATTTGTTTACGCTTATTTACACATTCAGTACACATGTTTTTGCTACATTGCAAATAGATCGGTTGTTTACACTGTATACACAGAAAACTTGTCTTCCTTTTCAATTTTGGGTTACAAAAATAGCAGTACTTCCTAGCGTTCTAGGATAAGGTATCTGCATGATCGTCATTTTCGGTTGGATTTATTCTTAGCACCTTTTGAATGCTGAGTCTTAGTTCTCTTGGAAGACGTTCGTTAATTTCTCGTTCTCGAAGAAGTGGTTCATATAGTTGCTGTGCCAAAATCTTCAGAAACTCTAATCTTGTATATTTTTTATTTGCGGTAACCCAGTTTCGATATCATCTTCTTTCGTGTGATGCAGCGAGGATATTAAAAGCAAAGCCCTATTTTTCTTTGGCACTCGAGAGATTATAGTTTTAGTTTTTGTAAATCCCTATAAATTGAGTTTACAGATCTTGATCTAGATGGGAGGAACTCTTTAGGAATTTCTATCGTATTCCTTTTCATAGTGCCAACATATGTTAAATTATTATTTAACAAAACATCTACAAGTTCCACTGATGTGTACCAGTTGTCGCCTGTAACATTTCTATTACAACCAAAGATCTGCTTGCAAAGGCAAACCACTGCTTGGGAGGGAATAGAGAGTTTTTTTCTTCTGCAGTCAAATCTTCTAATGCATCAGATCCTTTTCCAGATTATATATAAGTGTTGTATACATAGTGGGTGCGAGCATCTGCTAAACATTGAATCTTTATTTCATACTTTTCGGGTTTACTAGGTATATATATTTTAAACCTACATCGCCCTCAAAAGCCGACTAGCATTTCATCGACTGTAATATTAGCACCTAGTACATAAGAATTTTGGTTGAATATCTTTAAAATGTAGGAAATTGCGGCAACTGGATCAGTTTTGGCTCGATTCGCTCTTTCTTCGCGTGTATCTAATCGTAGGCATATTAGCAGTACCTACAGCAAATCTAGAGAATGCCGAATTCTCGTGCTGAGAATGCCATTCTAATTATTCTCTCCTCGTATCATCAGTAGCAAACAGTGCGTTGATGTCTTCATAATTAGACTTGAAGATTGGTTGGTCAATAACAGAAGGCCCAAAAATCCATCGATCTCTGTATTATTGGTATCTCTAAATTCTGTACGGTTGTAATTTCCGTCCTTGTCGCGATATTCCCTCAGTTTGTATAATATACAACAATGTCAACATCTCTAGAAAAAATTTTAAGCCACGCCACCACTGGTTCCATCTGTATCAAAGATCCTTTGATAGTAGGCAATCTCAATAAATTAGAAGCAGGTATTCTAACATTGCGAGTAGGTTCAACTGATGCCCATTTATACCTATTTTTTCCATAAAAGTATTGTCTGTACGGATCCACTTCATTCATTGAATCTTCATCAGACTCCTGACTTTCGTCCGATTGACCATCGTTAGTATCGCTAGCATAAAATTCGCTCTCAGAACTGTGGTCACTCAAAATTGGTTCTTCGTGTTTATTGTTTGGCGTGTCGTCACCATCTTGGTCGGAAAAATCACTATCGGCCTCTTCGTGCCATCGCCCAACAATTTCTTCAAAATTAGCATCGTCTGGATGCACTCTTTTTTTACTTTTAGAAACCGCCATTGAAATAAAAACTATCACAAACTACGTCGTAGAGTTCCTCGAACTCTAATGTGTTCTATTCGATAACTTCTACGCAACTGATCGCGATTTCGCATAAGCATAACGGAGATCTCTCTACTACCTGAAGGTACTGTACGACACCACTCGTTTGGATCAATAGTGGGGAAAATATGAAGCGTTGTTTGAACTGCGGAGTCCGAGGGACTCCACGACGTCGATTAAGGGTTAATAATTATAAACCATTAAAAAACATACTTACTGTCGGGTTTAATTTGCAATAATTTCTTGGTTTATAAACATTTTTTAATGTAGAAAACCTCATTTTAAAGAGCAAGTACTTCCAAGAAAGTCGTCTTTTAAACGTTTTTATCTGGAATGCACTCTAGCACTTATTTTTATCTATATTTCACAAATTAAAACTAAAAATAACAAGTTATAGTAAAAATTACAAATAATGCATTGCTCCTGTCTAAGAGTTTATTACTTTATAAATTCAACTATTAGGTATTACAAGAGACAAAAAATGCACAGACCAAACCTTCAAAATGCTAAAGTCCAATAAATTCTTGGTGAATCATAAGGTTATATCTTTTTTACAAACTAACAAGGAGGTACTTAAAAATCAATTAATAACAAACCAGTTCCGCCTTCTCTACACTAACGAATTAAAATAATAATACAGTCTTTCTTGTGGGATGATACTATTGGTACCGCCTTTATTATTGATTTCGTTTATTGCTACCAAGTTAGCAATATAAAACCAACATGAATTTATGATTTTAAAGAACTGGTAATCACACTAAAGATCCAGGACCGTGTTAGCGGACGAGCACTATCCCGCAACTAAGAGTGAAGATGATCTATATTAACCATCTACATAAAAACAAACGCCATTCATAAGAAAAAAGCCTATTTTGGGATTAACAAATGTCTCAAAATTCATAAAACCGGTAATAAGTGGTAGTGACAGATAAAAAGATTAGTTTTTGATAGTTTTTTTGACTGGCACAATATTAATTGTAGACTTTGAACCAATAAGATATGAAACACGTTGCAATTTCATTTTTCTTCCATTGCGGTAAATGTTCAAATAAACTGGAGTGGTAACTGGTATTTTCCATCACTATAACTAAATGTTTAGGTATAAATGCAATCGTTTGTTCGAAATATTCTTCAAACACATCTCTCCCAATCAAACACATTCAAACCCTCCGCGAGAATTCCATTTACACTACCAATATGGGTAACTGAGTCGTCGACCCTTACTGGTTGGTTCCTTTGTAGAAATGCTTCTTGAGCTGTTTTTATGTTTTTAAATTTCTAAACCCTTCCCACAGAATGCCCTTCAATAATCCACGTTTCAACTAAATAATAAATATTCTGATTTTCTATCCTAAGTTTTTTATTTTTCATAGTATCGTCTATTAAAATAGTATCGTCTATTAAAATAGTTAAAACACGTATTTACGTAAATATAGCTATTTTATTAAATTAAATCAAACTCGTTCACAATGGTCATAATTAAATCACATTAAATTATTATCTCTCGTTCCGCTGTGTTTATGTGTCATCACCGAACTACTCGTGACCATATAAGGCAATTAGTGACCCAAGCCAATCACCGTATTAGAAGTTGAGTGTGTCTTCACAATGTCATAACAGAACTACCAGTATTCTATCTTAAGCTGATTAGGACATTAGGAAGTTAATGACTTAAGCTGATCAGCGTATTAGGATAACAGTGTGACTGCATTCGACCATCCTGACGTCACGATCGTCCTCGATCGTACAACACCTATTAAAAAAAAAATAATATGTTCTTTATTATTAAGAATGCCAATTTATAGGCAGGCTCCATCATTCTGCAGAATGACATAGTCTAAATCAATTCGTTTCAGACAGCTACCACTATCCATACAAGCTCATTTTTAAACATTAAAACATATGACTGTCATTTTTCAGAATGACAATGTGAATAAATTTGTTTCGAATAGGCTATTCTTTCGGCTATTCAAACAAACTCATTCAAGACATTAAAATATTTGGGTGTCATTCTGCAGAATGGTGAACTGAATATCCATTCAGAACATTAAAACATTTGTCATTTTTCAGAATGACGAACTGAAAATCCATTCAGAACATTAGAACATTTATTTGTCATTTTTTAGAATGACGAACTGAAAATCCATTCAGAACATTAAAACATTTATTTGTCATTTTTCAGAATGACGAACTGAAAATCCATTCAGAACATTAGAACACTTATTTGTCATTTTTCAGAATGACGAACTGAAAATCCATTCAGAACATTAAAACATTTATTTGTCATTCTGCAGAATGACGAACTGAAAATCCATTCAGAACATTAAAACATTTATTTGTCATTTTGCAGAATGACGAACTGAAAATCCATTCAGAACATTAAAACATTTATTTGTCATTTTTCAGAATGACGAACTGAAAATCCATTCAGAACATTAGAACATTTATTTGTCATTTTGCAGAATGACGAACTGAAAATCCATTCAGAACATTAAAACATTTATTTGTCATTTTGCAGAATGACGAACTGAAAATCCATTCAGAACATTAAAACATTTATTTGTCATTTTGCAGAATGACGAACTGAAAATCCATTCAGAACATTAAAACATTTATTTGTCATTTTGCAGAATGACGAACTGAAAATCCATTCAGAACATTAGAACATTTATTTGTCATTTTTCAGAATGACGAACTGAAAATCCATTCAGAACATTAGAACATTTATTTGTCATTTTGCAGAATGACGAACTGAAAATCCATTCAGAACATTAAAACATTTATTTGTCATTTTTCAGAATGACGAACTGAAAATCCATTCAGAACATTAGAACATTTATTTGTCATTTTTCAGAATGACGAATAAAATAAATTTGCCCCAAATAGTCAGAACTACTCAAATAAATCCATTCAGATCATTGAAACACTTTGTTGTCATTTTTCAGAATGACAATTAAAATATATTTTTTTTTTAGTTCCAGCTATTCAAACAAATTCCTTTTAAACAATAGAATATCTTTATGTCATTCTACAAAATGACTACACTATCATGTAACTAACTTGAATAATTTTAAGATCTTTGAATCTTAAATCTCTTGATGTTTTCTCCACCAACAACTCCTTCATAAGGACGCCTTGTTCTTGATGAATGTACATCTTCTTTTACACGATATCTATCATTTGGTAGAACCTCAACAATCCTGAATGGCCCTCTATACTTTTCTAAAAGCTTCTTACTTTCATTGTTTGCTGGAAAACTTGTAACTTTTGTCAATACCAGGTCACCAACAGCATATTTCACTGGAGAGCATCTTTTTTTATTAAATTCGTTATTCTGTTTGATTCTGTTTTCTTCTAATCGTTTAGCTACATCCTTTCTCAATAACGTTACATCAATAATGTCCATATCATTATCATCTATGTATTTGTCTCCATCAACTCTTAATTTGTACCCGAAAAACACTTCACTGGGAGAAGATTTAGTTATTCGGTGTTTTGTCTCGTTTATTCCTTGTTGAATGTTTTTTAAATTTTTATCCCACATATCGGACTCAAATTTTGCACCCATTGTGGCCATGGTATCCAGTAATGTTTTATTTGCCCTTTCTACTTGGCCGTTGCCTCTTGCCATTCCTACTGCAGTTGTAAACACTCTAATTCCTCTCTCTGCCATATAATTCAAAAATTCTTTTGAAACAAAAGCTGATCGTGCATCTGATATCATTCGTTTGGTGTTACCAAATATTTTAAAAAATTTCTTCTAAAGCACAAATAACATGTTTACTTGATGTATCTGGGACAGCTTCAACAAACACAAATTTAGAAAAGGCATCAATCAAAATCAAGATGTATTTATTTTGAGATTTCGTTAACACAAATGGCCCTAAATGATCGGCATAGAGTGTATGAAACGGTCTAGCATATTTTGGAATGGAATGTAGATAGCCAGGCTTTTTTCCTCCCGGTTGTTTATGGTATAAACAGGCAAGACAAGCCGAAATGTATTTCTTAATAAATCTTCGCATTCGTGGAAACCAATACCGTTCTTTTATTCTTTCAATTGTTTTATCCAACGCAAAATGTCCAATATCGTCATGATTCATTTTGACAATTTGCCAATTTTTAGGCACATACCATCTTCTACCGTATTCCGTTATTTTATAAACTTTGTTTCCTCTTAAATCATATTTCTTGAAAGTATCCTTATGATTTACCTGATCTCCTGACAAAAGAATATCTTTAATTTTTTTTATTTCCGTATCTGTATCCTGTGCTTCTCTTAGATAGTCGTCTTCTTTGATGAGCATCACTTTAATTTCAAGATTTTCCTCTGCTTCAGTTCTTTTAAAGTTCCTACTTAAGGCATCTACATGTTGTAGTTGTACTCCTGATTTATGTTTTATTTCGAAGCAAAAATCTTGTAAACACAAAACCCATTTTGCTATTCTTGGGATTATTGTTTGTTTTACTAATGCATTTTTAACGGAATTGCAGCCTGTTATTACAGTAAAAGATCTTCCTGCTAAATAATATCTATACCTTTCTAAGGTTTTGACAATAGCCAAAAGCTCTAATTCAAAAGAATGATATTTCTTTTCTTCTTTTGTGGTTTGCTTGCTAAAATAGGCAATTGACTTTTCACGACCATCAACAATTTGAGTTATTATGCCTCCAAATCCTTCTCTACTTGCATCCGTGTAAACTATTATGTCATGTTTCGGATTAAATATTGTTAAAATTGGTTCTGAGACTATAACTTTCTTTATTTCTTTAACAATTTTTGTTTCTTCTTATGTCCATGTCCAATTTACATCTTTTTTTTATCAATAAGAAAAGAAGGGCTTGCGAACGATGAATTACTCTTTCGAATAATATTTGCATCCAATAATTCTTGTATTGTTTTTTGTAAAATTTCTTTGTCAGCTGCAGGTGTTCTGTAGGGACGAAACTTAACTACATCTGAACTTGTAATATCGATTCTCATAACAACAGAATGCGATTTTTTTAGAGCTTTCAAATTTGTATAAAAACAGTCCTCGTGATTTAGCAAAATATTTTCCAACATCATTTTCTCGTGTTTAGATATATTTCCTGTACTTATTTCTTTATCTAAGTCTTTCTTATATTTAAATGTTAAACTATTATCTATCCTATAATACATAATATTTACATCATCTGTAAAATTTCTTCCTATTATAAGGTCATTAACCCAATCTTTATCCATGACATACAACATAATATTTAATTCTACAAAATCGATTTTTCTTTTAGCAAATACATAATATTCAACTGATAAAGAATTTCCCAAAAATCCAGAAAGTTTTACATCTTTAGTTAATGATTTTATTTCTAATTTAAACTTATCTGCCAATTCTTTTGAAATTAGCGAACAATCGCTGCCAAAATCTATGAATGCAGTATGGCTGTGCTCATTTAAGAAAATAATTTTATTAAATTTATTTTCGAATGAATCAAACTGTATTTGTTTAACAGATTTATTTTTTTCTAAATTTTTGTTCGTTTTATTTACTTTTGTCTCTTGACATTCTTTGTTCTTTTTAAAACAGTATTGTTCAATATGACCTTTAATTTAAAAAAAAAAACCTGCATATTTGGTTTCTGTGGTAACAATCTTTTTTTAAATGACCCTGAATTCCACAGCACATACAAGGTTTATTCTTGTTAAATTTGTTATTAACAAATTTGTTATTATGTACAAATTTTGATTTGGAAAAAACAATTGGATTTGTTAAATCAGGCAATTTTTCTGGACTTTTGTGATAAAGCTTATTTCTTAAATAAACTGCCAATAAATTGACATCTTTGATTTGAGCAACTTCAATAGCAGATTTAATATGTTCGTCTCTAATAGCACCAATTATTAAAGAAATCTTATCTGACTTGGAAAAATTTACTTTAAGTTTATTAATTTTTGCTAAATGTTCAAAATAAAATTCATATAATGAAGAACCCTCTGTTGGTTTATGATGGGCTACGTCCATAAAAAGATCATAAGTATTTCGTGTACTTTGAAAAGTATTTTCTAACACTGATCTCCATTCTGCCCAAGAAAATTGAGACCATGCAACTTCATTTTCAATAAAACTAGCGTACCATGTTTTAGAGGTACCTCTAAGCTTAGAAATCGCTTGAAATATAATGTAGTTATCAGACCAACTATACGTCTTAGCATTGTGCTCTATTATTTCAATCCATCGATCTATTTCTCCAATTAGTGGATCAAATTCAGGAATAAAACTGACGGATTCAATGTTTCTATTCGTACAATTATAAGATGCAGATGGTGAATTTATTTATGTGGCATTTTCTTTAATTTGTGGCAAAGGCGAAGACGTATAGGTTCTATTTAATTTGAATGTTTAGATCTTTTTCTTGACTTACGTGTTCTTTTCGTTTTCGTATACCTTGACTCCCTTCTCGGCGAAGAATCGGTAGACGAAATTGTTGTGGTTTCACTACTGGAACTACTATTTCGCTTGGACTTTTTCCTTTTCGGCATTTTGGACACTTTCAATCACTTAACATTAAAAACAGTTCACTAAATTCTACCGTAGGTTCTTTAACACACTTCTGATATCGTCTATTAAAATAGTATCGTCTATTAAAATAGTTAAAACACGTATTTACGTAAATATAGCTATTTTATTAAATTAAATCAAACTCGTTCACAATGGTCATAATTAAATCACATTAAATTATTATCTCTCGTTCCGCTGTGTTTATGTGTCATCACCGAACTACTCGTGACCATATAAGGCAATTAGTGACCCAAGCCAATCACCGTATTAGAAGTTGAGTGTGTCTTCACAATGTCATAACAGAACTACCAGTATTCTATCTTAAGCTGATTAGGACATTAGGAAGTTAATGACTTAAGCTGATCAGCGTATTAGGATAACAGTGTGACTGCAATAGGCATTCTAGTCTCCAACATATAATTTCTTCGAATATAATTCAGCACCCTAGAAGTAAAGGGGTATAAGTAATGTTTTTGTAAATATTGAGAAAGCTGCATCGCTGAACTTGAAATCTTTCATTCTATTTGGAGTTAAGAGATCTAGTTAGAAGTTACTTAGCCTCCAAGCTAACTATGAGTAGGGCTTGGAAGAGAAGAGATACAACTGCACCTGTACCCCTGTTGTACTGTGTCAGACTGTCAGTTGAGTTTGTTATCATTTTTAATGGGCAGTTGTACAGCTCCTCTAAATTAATATTATTTTGTTATTATTATATTATTATAAACTACAGTGTTAAAGTGAAAAAATAGGGCTAAAATAGCAAGAAATTTAGGTAAGCTTACATGGACAAAAAACACAATACTCATAAAGAAAAAAAGTTAAGAGAACTTGAAAATCATCATTGTAGGAATAAATGTACCAATAATATTTCACAAGAACAAAGACTTTCAATTTTTAAACAGTATTGAGCATTGGGCACTGAAATCTCCAAACATCTTTTCTAAATCAATCCATAAAGACTGAGCCTATAAAAAGAAAACAACTAAATGCAGTTAGCAACAAAGAGGTGTCATGTGTTTATAATCGGGATGGTTTTGGAGTATGTAAACAGTTTATAATGAAAACTCTTGATGTCTCCAACAAACATTTACAAAATGTAGTTGAAAGAGGAAAGGAAAAAGAGGAAAGAAATCACCTCCGAACAAAATTTCTGAAAAGGCAATTGAAATCATAAAAGAGAGCATGTTAATAAGTTCCCTAGGTACACAAGCCACTACACTAGAAATAAGACTCTGAATAGGAGGTATCTTCCTCAGGAGTGTAATTTGAAAATAATGTACAAACTTTAATGTGATTTCTTTTGTAATGTGAAACTTTTAGTGTGATTGAAAAAAAGAAAGAACTTATAAAGGAAAGCCTTTATATGAATATTTTTAATACTCGTTTCAACCTTAATTTTAAAAGGTCAATTACAGACACCTGTGATAAATGAGACAAATTTCAGATAAAAATAAATCATGATTGGCAGATGAAAACGCTTTAGCTCAGTCAGAAAAAGACTTGTACTTGCGTAAGGCGGAAGCCGTATGAACAGCAAAAGATGAATGTCATAAGCTAAAGGATGGCATCTTCGCCAAAAACTATGTCAATTCCTACTTCCAAAGCAAATTATTTAAGGCAAGTATGGACGTAAAGGGGTCTATAACCTACAGACTGGAACGACCTATTTTCTTACGTGGCACGAAGGTCAGGCGTCACGCGGATGTCAGAAAATATCATCTTGTCTAGTAAAATATATCAGAAGCCTTTCTTCATCTGTAAAACACATAACTGCATTTGGCGACAACCGTGGAGGCCAAAATAAGAGTGATCTGATAGTCAAATTTTAGCACTTCTTCTTCTTCTTAGTCGTTAACCTGATGCAGGTATCGTGATATCATGAAGATATTAGTTAAATTTCCCAATGTTCCTCCGAGTTGTTCTATCTTCTGTCATTCTAGCACATTCTGACAATGGAGCGCCAATGGTAGCAACAATATGGTCCGTGTATCGTGTGGGAGATCTACCTCTACTTCTTTTGTCTTCTACTTTTCCCTGATGGTAAGTTTTTCAAGACCATTTCTTCGAAGGACATGTCCAAAATAGCTTATTATTTGTTCTGATATTTGTGTTCTTAGTCTTTTCTTTATGTTTAGCTGGTCCAGTATGGATTCATTTGTTCTTCGGGCCACCCATGGTATTCTCAGCATTCGTCTCCAGCAGTACATCTCAAATACATCTATGTTCTTTTTGTCTTTCTCAGTAAGGGTCCAGCATTCCGATGCATAAGTAAAAACTGGAAAAACTAGACTTCTTACTAGTCTCATTTTTGTATCGGTAGTTATTACATGGCTTTTCCAAATTTTTGTTAATTTTGCCATAGCGCTTTTTGCGATTGCTGACCGCCGCTTTATTTCTTCAGTACAGCCTCCTTTGTTGGTTATTAATGAGCCCAGGTACACAAATTTATCTACAACAGCGATATTGTTTATCATGACCAGATGATTTTAGCACTACATTGTCAGAAATACTAACATTCAAACAGTAGATCATCGCTTTTTTTATAAGTGGTCATTCTTATAATGAGCGTGGCCAAGCCTTTGGTTTGATAGAGTTAAAAAAGAAGAGAACCAAAAAGAACCCGCATGTACCTCAACATTGGATGGAGCTGGTAACTTTTACAAGTAGAAAGTTCTATACAGTACAGATGGAAAATGACGATTTTTTAGACTTTCAAACACTTGCTCCATACTTCAAGAAGAGCGTAAGCGAAATACAGAGCATGCAATGGTTATATTTCCACAAGGACAAACCTTTAACCCTGTTTTACAAGAAAACAGCTGGAGGTATCATTAAAGAGTTTAGTGAGCTATCTAGGAAAACCCACTTGAGCTGGCAAAAACTCTGCTCTTCTGCCAAATCTGATCAAAATGAGTAAAGTTAATAAAATTAGGTTTTTTTGTTACAAATAATAATAATAATGCCTACAGTTACTAAATTGGAGAAGAAAAACTAGCATTAAAAAATCATGGCAATTACAGTGAAGGCTTAACTTTAAACAGCGTTTACTTAAACTTTACTTTTTGTCTTAATGTTATTCTTTGATTTACATCTATGACCTCTCTTCTCATCTTATCTTATCGTCCGTTATTCTAACAATTAGAGGTAGAACACTTTTAAGGTATAGATATGTGTATAGATTGGGCATAATTGTTTATGTAAATAGAAGAAAAAACAGTAGCCAAAGTTGAAACATTGCCATTTTAGGACAAGCCTAGGTTCTAAAAAATTAGTGAAAGCGACCCTCTCAAGAATCGAGTGTAAAGTTAGAGTGCAGAACGGAGTTCCAAGAACGTTCCAGTCTCAGATAGACAAGGAGACAGCCTATCATGCCTTCTATTCAATATTGCACTAGAAAAAGCGATAAGAGAATCTGGAATAACAACCAGAGGAAATATTATTAACCACAGCGTACAATTACTAGCGTACGCCGATGACATCGACATTATTACAAGTAGAAAGACGAAGGTAAGACAAAGTATATGAAAGTATCAAATTATGTATATACAAGCAGTTCAACCCGAAGATCTAACGATCGGAACATATACTTTCGAAGGAGTAAGAGAGTTTACATACCTAGGCTCACAAATTAATCAGAATAATGCAGTAAGTGCAGGAATTAACAGACGGATATATCTGGCAAATAGAGCCTATTATGGATTAAAATTTTTTTAACAACAAGCCTAGTTAGAAAAAGAACGAAACTAGTGATATAAAGAACTCTTATCAAGCCCATTCTCACCTACGCGTCAGAAACATGGACGATGACAAAGAGCGACGAAGAATGTTTAAGATGCTTTTAACGTAAAACTCTCCAGCATATCTATGGAGGAGTACAGGAGAGCGGATTATGGCGTAGACGCTATAATTTCGAACTTTACCGCCTATATGACCCACCTGATATTATTAGGTCCATCAAAATAAACCGGCTGCGGTGGTTAGGTCACATAGAGAGAATGAATGAGATGGAGCCACCAAAACATATTTATAACCAAAGAATAGATGGAGTGAGAAAGAGAGGCAGATCCAGAGCACGATTTAAGGATCAGGTGGAGGAAGAATTGAGAATGTTGGGAGTACGAAACTGAAAAGCCAAGGCGAAGAATAGGAGAGAACGGAGACTTATCCTTGAGCAGGCCAAGACCCACCATGGGTTGTGGAGCCAATGATGATGATGATAGGTTCTAAAATATGCATACCAAATTATTTTTTATCTGGAAATTTACTCTATGTTACGTTTAAAATACAGTATAACAGATAGATCGTACTAAAAAAATAGTCTCTTATATGTTCCACACATAAATATTAAAATAATGACTATTATTATTAATTAGAGAAGTGACCCTATATTCCCATTTTATTTGATAATTTAATTAGTAATAATATATTTACTGTAATCGAGAAGTAGTAGACAGTTGACTTTAAAATTTTGGAATACTTCCGGAAGTCACGCTACTAAATTCCCCCTTTTTCGGATAAGGTTTCAGACTAGGAAGAAAACGTCGAAGTGGTGCGATGTTGGCCTTATGTTGCACTATAGCACTGCGTATAAGAAAAGAGATTAGAGCGTGATTAATTATTTGGAGCCGACAGGAAGTGTGCCGAGAAATGTCAATTGGTATTTTCCGAGCGGGAATTTGACGATGCATTGAGCTTGTTAACGAAATAGCAAGGGAAGGAAAAGAGTGGGGAAGTGAAAATTATGTTGTGAATTATTATGATGGTATTTGTGGGTTTGTAGACAATAGTCAACGTCAAGGGGTCTGCGACTTTCTGATAAGTCGGAAAGCTTATATTAATTAATGTGGAAGTAATGAAATATATATCAATGTAGGGTAGTTTCGCGGTATATGTCTTTCAAAGACAAATCTCTTGTAGATTATTCCCTACGGGGTTTAAATAACTGTATTTAAAAAAAATGAGCTCTTATATTAGCAGTAAAATTAAAAGCAGAATAATAAATTAAGCATTAACACATTTAAGATATAAATTTCTGATAAAACCAAAGAACAGACCTAGAACGATGTGGACGAATGAAGAAAATTTAAACAAATTTAAGATAAATAATTAGAACAGATAGATATCACACAAAAAAGAGATTATACAAAGAGTAAGTATAAGTAATATTAAACATAATGACGGTATTAGATGTTTGTTTTGATACAGGGCAGCGACAACCGCTTATACGTATTTCGACCTCCTTAGGTCTCGTCAGAACGGCATAGCCACTGCTCTTAACCAAAATAAAATCTCTCCCGTCCTAGACAATAGTTATCAAAATAACTATATACGGACGTAACTACGCCATCTAAAAACAAAAAGAGAAATCAAACGATTTCTACCTAGCGAAACCGAATTCAAATTTTTACCACTGTGTTTCCTAAAACTTGCGAAACAAACAGCTGGATAAATTACTCGGCAAGGGAATCTAAAATTGCATTCCACATGCCGTTCATCCTGGTCAAAATTCGTAGTGAATTCAGTTTCTGGTACTTCAAACGAAGTAAGTAATAAAACATAATGACGGTATTAGATTTTTGTTTTGATACAGGGCAGCGACAACCGCTTATACGTATTTCGACCTCTTTAGGTCTCGTCTGAACGGTATAGCCACTGCTCTGAACCAAAACAAAAATCTCTCCCGTCCTAGACAATAGTTATCAAAATAACTATATACGGACATAACTACGTATAATATTAAACAATTTTTGTGTTTCTTTAATTTTATTAGTGTATTTTTTCTCAAAGATACAAAATAGTAGTCTTTCGTCGTTTTGGGATAAATTCTATACGATATGCTTTTCTTTTTTCCTCCGTGTACAACCTGCTTTAAGAGTTTTTTGATATGTTTTCTTTTTTCTATTTGTTGAAATCTTGCACTCATTATCAATCCACTGACTTCCTTTTTTGCTCTGCCTTTATCCAATATTTCAATTGAGATTTACAATACAAGATATCGTATTTTATCCATAGCTGGTTAATATCATCTTATTATTGTACGCTTTTTGTCCATATTTTATCTTATATTTGCTCACTATATAATTTGCTATGTCTAGCTATGCTATGTTTTATCTCTTTCTCCAATTCCTTTTTTTGGATATTCTTTTAAATACAAAAAAAATAGTGATCACTATCTATGTACACAAATACCAGGCCATGGAGCTGGGATGTCTACATTGTAAAATGGCGTACACCATATCCTCCATGCTATAGCATGCTGGACGAGCCATACAGCTTGTAGTCAACATCCCGAAGTATGGAGGGAATACAAAGTGTAGGGATACTCATACGCACCTGGCTCATCATAAGGGCCTTCATATAACTTTTTTTAGCTAGTCTTAAGTAAAATGTCTTTAATCTTTTCTATCAGCCTTTCTTGGCTAACTCTTGTTTCTTCCGTCCCCGAATGGCTATTAAGTTTCCAAGAGCAGACGGTCACTATATGTCTTTCTACTACATGCTCTTCTACAAACAAAGTGAGGGTAGTCATGCATAACGATAGGTTGGACAGTGGCAGTCAAAACTGATCATGCGGCGAAAATGATAGTCACTGCATTATTTTCCCAAGAGAATTTCTTCCATTACGATGACAATTTCAGTAAGTGAAGATGGGATGTGTCGTGACCCGACTCACGCTCGGCGCCATCCCGGTTTCAGGTTTGATGGTGTGTAAAATTATCTACCGGCTGCTAAGGTGTGAGGGATTATACACCTGGCAGAAATTGTGCGGCTGAATCCAAATTTTCACTCAATTTCAGAAAATTTCAACGAATTGGTACATGGAACGTCCAGGAATTGATCCAAGACCCGGGAAAGTTACATATAATTGAAAAAGAAATGGCAGACCACAATCTTTCGGTACTGAGACTCTCAGAAACTCACTGGAGACGTAGAGGGCATTTTAAAACAACTGCTGGCAACTCGTCTATTTTTCAGGCCCAGATAACACAAGTACAAATGGAGTCACAATACTGCCGTCCTAACATGAAAGGTCCTATCTGCAAAATTTGGTAAAATGACTTTATTGGCTCATGGCATGCGTAAACATATTATCTATGTATGTACAAAATGAAATTGTCCTATAAGCGTCTTAAGTGCCTTATTATATACCTAAATGGTTTGTCATAACTGACTAAAAAGCAATGTTTACTAGCATAAATTGTCCTATCTCACATATGCTAAGAAAAATTGTCCGTTTTAACTTTAGAAATGCAGTTAGGACTGTTTAAGGTAGCATTTTATACTGAACGGCATCAGTTAGGACAATTTTGCGTAGTACGACAAAAGCATGTTTGTAAAATAACTTGAAATAATTAATTATAAAAGGTATTTGTTATTATCAGACATTGGGTGTACGCTCATGTTTTTTCTATTTTAAGTAAATATATTGTGAGAAGTGGATGAAGGGTAAGTTTAATAATGTTACCTTATGTATAAGCAATAACTGATTGTAATTAGTGTTTGTAGTAGTAGCAAAAAATATAGACGCATATGCGTTTATATTCATTGGTAGTAGCAATGTAGCGTTACTTAGCCGGAACAGCGATAGATGTAAACTTATGGTATTTAGCCAAAATAGAAAATGCTCCAGATTATATACCTGGGCCGTCCAATAAATATCCGATATATTATATAACCAAAAGAAAACGAATTTAACTCCGTTCAGGATTTAATTCGAGATATTCATTTTACAGCTCACAATAATTATAAACAACACAGTTGATAAAGCTAAGAGTAAACTGTATACAAAAACTGGGAAAATAAGAAAAAGAAAACAAATTGAAGAGCCATTTGTCGAAAGAAAGAAACAAAAAAGAGAGAGTTACATAAGAGCTTATAAAGTTAAAAAGTCACGTAAATTCAAATTCAATTGCGCTGAAAAAATTTCGTATACTAGGCAAAAAGACATTAACACACAATACTGGCTATTGGAAAAGAATACCAAAAACAGTTTTTTTTGAGCTGCGTAAAATAATTTTAGAAAAAAAGAAGTACATCTCAGAATCAAACATTACCAAGAGTGTATTTCTACAAATACTATCTAACATCAAAGAAAGCCAAAGAGGTGTGTATTTGTGCAATGAAAAGCGTGAAAAAATATTTCTTTTGGCGACATTTGGCTATGAAAAAGACAATGATAGAATCATTGCTGTAGAAAATATAATAATCAAATTTTTTGAGCCAGGTTATACTTTTATGGCAGCAGATTCATTTCATCGCCAAGTTGAGCTTGCCCCCAAAAGAAAAAAAAGTATACGATTTTGACGATTTTTTCGAAACGGTCTTCTTCTTCAAGTGCCATCTTCGTTCCGAAGGTTGGCGATCATCAGGGCTATACGTATTTTCGAAACTGCTGACCGAAACAATTCGTTGCTGCTACAGCTATACCATTCCCGTAGATTCTTTAGCCAGGAGTTTCGTCTTCTTCCTATGGACCTTTTTCCTGCTATTTTTCCTTGCATAATTATTCGAAGCAGTTCATATCTTTCGCCTCTTGTAATGTGTCCCAAGTATTGCAGTTTTCGTTTTTTGATCGTAAATATGACTTCCTTTTCTTTATTCATTCTTCTCAAGACCTCGACATTTGTGACTCTCTCGGTCCATGATATTCTCAGGATTCTGCGATACATCCACAGTTCAAATGCCTCTAATTTTTTGGTATCAATCTTTTTCAATGTCCATGACTCCATTCCGTAGAACAGCACAGAAAGTACGTAACATCTCATCAGGCGAAGTTTCATTTCAAGGCTCAAATCTCTTCCGCAGAACACTCTCTTCATTTTAGTGAATATGGATCTGGCTTTTTCTATTCTTATTTTGATTTCTGCTGAGCTATCGTTGTCTTCATTTATAAAAGTGCCTAAATATTTGTATTTGCTAACTCGATCGATAATTTCATTGTGTAAATATAAATTTTGGACATTTTGTGTTGATTTCGATATTACCATAAATTTAGTTTTCTTTATGTTCAAAGATAGTCCATATTCTTCGCTGCAGTCTGCTATCTTATTCACCAATGTCTGTAGCTCTTCAAGTGTTTCTGCGATCAGAACGGTGTCGTCGGCAAATCTCAGATTGTTTAATCTAACACCATTTATTTTAATACCTACGGATTGCTCAGAAAGTGTTCTATTCATTACGTCTTCGGAATAGAGATTAAACAGGGTTGGTGACAGTATACACCCTTGTCTCACACCTCGCTTTATTTCAATTTCTTCAGTGGTATTATTCTTTACTCTCACTACTGCTTTCTGATTGTAGTACATATTTGCTATTAGTCGGATGTCTCGTTTATCTAAATTCTTTTCTGTCAGGAGTCTGATTAGGTGATCATGCCGCACTTTATCAAAGGCCTTGTTGTAATCTATGAAACACATGAATACATCTTGATTTATGTCAAGACATCTTTGAGACATAACGTTCAGTGCAAACAACGCCTCTCTTGTTCCAAGTCCATTTCGGAATCCAAACTGGGTATTATTGATGTCCATTTCCAGTTTTCTGTGTACTCTAGAGTGTATAATTTTCAGAAATATTTTCAGTACATGGCTCATCAGACTGATTGTACGGTAATCACTACATTGTTTGGCATTTATCTTTTTTGGTATAGTAACAAAGGTGGATAAAAGCCATTCTTGTGGTATTTTTCCTGATGTATAAATGCTATTGAAAAGTTCAACTAAAATGTGAATCGAGTCTTTTTCTATTAGTTTAAGGATTTCCGTTGGTATTTCATCTGGACCTGGGGCTTTACCATTTTTCATTCTTTTTAGTGCGTACATTACTTCTTCTTCCGTTATTTCTGGACCTTCGTCTCCTTGTATGTTACTTAGCTCAGATTGTTGTCTATCATCTGCAAAGAGTTCTTCAATATAGTTTTTCCATGTCTTCAACTGTTCTTCTAGTTCTGTTATTATGATTCCGTTGACATTATACAGGGTATTTGGCTGCTTACGTTTTTGTGTACCTGCAAGTTCTTTCACTTTTTTATGTACATTAAAAATATCATGTTTTGCCTGCAATTGCTCTATTTCTTCACATTTTCTTTTATAAAAATCTTCTTTTGCTATTTTGATTTCTATTTTGATTTCTTTCTGTATTTGTTTATACCTTTGTTCGTTTTTTCCTTTCATTATTCTCCGATTGTCCATGAGAAGAAGGATCTTATCAGTCATCCACCTTTGCTTTATTTTTGGTTTTTCTTTAGTCAGAATTTTCTTCACAGGATCTGTTATCGCCATTTTTACGTTTTGCCATTTTTTATCTATGTTGTTCGTTGGTTGAGATGTTTCTTTTTCATGAAGTATTTTGAAATTATTATTAATACATTTTTGCAGTTTCTCTTTTACCTCCAGGTTACATAAATGACTGACATCTATCTGATTTGCTCTTCTTTTCTGCTCCAATATTTTTAGTTTAATACTCATTTGCGCTATTAGAGGGTTATGGTCTGAAAAGACATCTGCGCCTGGGTAAGCTTTAACGGATTTTAAGGAGTTTCTGTATCGTTCGTTTATCGTATTCGAAACGGTAAAACGAGCCAATTCATCAAAAGTTAATTTAATAAAAATGCTACTTTTTAACTTCACTGACTGTACCTCCAAATATAAGTTACACAAGCTGATTTCTAGCGTTTACTTAAAAGATATATTTTGTCTTCATTTTAAAAGAAGAAATTATTACAAAATAGAATTTGAAAACAATTTTATTGATTTAAAAGATATTTTTATGAGATACGTTAAGGGTAGACTAACGAGTACCCAGATTCGTAATACATGTCGCGGTGTAACTTTAGATAGAAAAAAATCTTCTATCCTCATTCCTCATTCATTCCTCAAAATCGTATTTTGAAAAGATAATTTAGATATAATTTGAGATATAATTTTGAGAAGATTTGCCAGTTAACAAACATGCTTTTAAGGAAGAAAATGATTATTTGTATTATTTGATTATTTTTGTCGATACATATCATTTATGTTACATATATTACGATGTAAATTGTGTATTAAGTGTAAAACTTATTATAATAAAATTAAAAGTGTTCAGTTCATTGGAATTTCAGTTTCATTTAGGACAATTTCAGTAAGTAATGCAAAAAAACCTACTTCATATACACTAAGTTAAATTATCCTAAGTGACAATATAATCAAAAATCGACTAACCTGGAAAGAATAAATCAAAATTATGACCAGCAACTAAATTCTATTCTCCGACATAATATATAAAATAAAACATAAAAAGTTTCTTAAATTACCAAGCGTTATACAATGAAAATAAACAAAAACTGGATTTTCTCAAAACCTAAATTTTGCAGATAGGACCTTTCATGTTAGGACGGCAGAATAATTGTCCCTTTAAACTGAACGACTGCGTAATTGAATATAATAATGTTGTTATTTTTTATGTAGTTTTTAATTTAAACCTACTTACAGTAAATATATGATGACTAGAAACCAATTGATACTCGTGACGACGCCATCTTGTGGCGATAGTTCCGTGACGTTTGACTCAACATTTCACTACAGAGAGAAAAGTAAAATACAACGCCAGTATAGAAGCTTCGCTTCAATAAGAAGTGGGGACATTAGAAACACTACACAAAGAGAACAGATGATCTATTATGAATATGTAAATCCAGTCAGTAACAAGAATTTACTAAAAGTTATTATCTCAGAATACTTCTATGTAATGCGCTCATTCTTTCCACGAACTTTTCGAGGAATACGTGTTCATATAAAAACTTTTTTGAAAGGCCTATCAACAAGCACATTCAAAAATATTTTTAGATGTAATAACACACTAATGCATATATCGGAAAATTCCAAGCATTAATGAAACGGTTCTAGTAATATTCTAATTAACAAATTTGTTATGACTACGCACTAATTGACACACATCTAGGCATGGATCTATATTTCAAATTGGGATTTGACTAGCAAAGTTGCCGGTTGACCGGTAGCTTCAAATATACCCCAATTAAACACTTAATGAAACTAATTACTTCGTAATCTCATATCCGAGGCGCTATTTTCCAAATCACCATTCGCCAGTCAATATCTCCCTTGAAACATGTAATACATGATGCGAAGCGAAACAAAGGCTCACCGATACAGGGTAAATAATTGAGACATCTAGTTTCTAAAACTCCCCTATACAGATATTGATGATCTTTATAAATGTGCTTGCTAAATTAAATATATTGAAAGAACAACATTCTTGTCATTAAACACTGGTTTAATGTAATACAGTCATCTGTTATGAAAATAAACTACAATTTTAAAATTACAAATTGCTTATTTGAGGTTTCTATCTCGAGATCTAAACTTTTAGACTACAAGCCCTTGGGAGATTTTTAGGGTCAGTTGACCCAGCATAAATTACTTATAAAACAATATACAATACACAATATGTAACAACAACTTTAGACACCATGCTGTCAATTCTTATTGGTGCAGCTGAGTCCAAACTAAGATAAACTTACCACTAACTCAAGGGGGGGAGTTTTTGGTAAAACATATTTGTATGGCATTTATAACTTAGGTAAAATATTGGTATCAGGAGCAGGGAAAGTTTTTTATTTTCGGAAACATTTTTTCCCATTTTCGGCAATTTGACACATTATTATCGGTATATAGATTAATTTTTTTCCAACGCCAGGACCCTTAAGCTAGCGGGGACAGATGAGCGGAATCCAATTTAACCTAGGTAATAGCTAAACGTTCCTGCTAGCTTAATATTCGCGCCAGTGGAATTAATAAAAATTATTTTTAAAATACCACAGTGCTCTGCTAGGTTTTTACGAATTTATTACCACCCTAGTAATTTTTCACCCTCAACTAACCCATGTGGAAAGTCAACAATTCTTTGGTTAACATTTATGGCGAAATTTTTTTTTATATTCCACTGTACTTTACTTATAATTGAAATAAAAAAGTGTTCTGGTAAGTTTTTGCTACACTTTCACCAACCTGATAATTTTCCACCACTAAAGCAATTTTATTTGGAAACGGTCCCGCTAGCTAAATATTCGAGCCAGCAGAATTAAAAAATATATATTTTTGAAGTATCACAGTGTTTTGATAGGTTTTTACAAATTTATTACCACCCTATTCATTTTTAACTTCTTAACTACTCCTTGTGGGAAGTCAATATTAAGCTATTAAGCTGAAGCTCGAATATTAAGCTAGCTAATTCAAATAAAAATTTTGAAATACCACATGATTCTGCTCGATTTTTACTAATTTTTCGCTTCTCAACTAACCCGTGGTAGCTTAAGTTAAAATAAAAAAAGTAATTTTTAAATACCACTGTGTGCTATAAAGCTTTTCACTTTAAGAGAATTCACAGATATTTAAATTTTTGTGTATGGTGCAAAATATTCCAATATTCCAATCATTTGGGAGGGATTTCTGCGTCTATATTTCTTATATAAGCTGCTGTAGTGCCATTATTGACAGAAGAGACAAAAAAAACTGGAAGTCTTCGAAAGAAAAGTCCTAAGAAAGATATTTGGACCTATTAACGAAAAATGAATATAGAGATCCAGATTATAACCATGAACTCTACCAACTGTTCAGAATTCGTTAAACTTCAGAGACTTCGCTGGGCTGGTCATAATGGAGAGTAGTAAGAATGGAGACAGAAAGATTGCTGAAAAGAGCCCCAGATAGTAAAATGCAGGACGCAAGACCAAAAGGAAGGCCACGGAAAAGATGGGAGGATGAAGTGGCAGCGGACGCGCAAAATTTGCTAGACGTGAGAACCTGTAGAAGATCGGCGCGGAACCGACAAAGTTGGAGGGATTTGGGCTGTAGCGCCATTGGAGAGAGAGTGCCATTACGGTATCATGGCCACCTTCTTTGTATAGTTCAGCTGAGAGATTATCTATTCCGTGTGATTTGTTTCTGGCTAGTGTTTTTAACTATATCTTTAACTTCAAGAATCGTTGGTGGTTCCTCTTTTCTCTCGTCTGTTGCTTATCTCACCTCTTTCGTTTTCCTGGTTTTTTCCCCTTCCTCTATATTAAGTGTCTGGTTAAAGTATTTTCATCTATTCAATACATCTTCCTTTCCCTTTTTTTCTATCCATTTTATTTTCTTTACTGATATTAAAAATTCTAGACCTCAATGTTAAAATCTCTAGGCAATGATCTGAGTCTTCTACAGTTTATTATGTTTTATTTCGGCCGGTTTGTCATCAGTTGGAGCTTGTGCATTGATCAAACTGTAACTGAAGAATTTCCCTGTAATTTAAAGCGCAAATAGCACTTCTTCGACTGTTGGCAATACAATACATAGTTGTTCGATAAAATAAGACATCATTGGGTGAGCTCTTAAAATTAAAGTATCCTGTAATATATAATTTAAGACAAAAAGGATTATCGATAATTGGTCAACTGTGACTAGATTTCAGTAGTATAAATACAGCTTAGGCGTTGAATAACAGAAACAAATTAAAATCCACAAGGAAACTAAGTTCCTGTGTTTGGCTGTATACCATATATTAAAAATTTTGAATAAAATCCTTTATAAAAAGGTATATAAAAAACCCAGTTGGGCTATGTTAAATTGGCAAAACGTTTTCGGAATAAGTATTCCATCATCAGTACCCTAAAAGTATTTAACCACTTAATTAAAAAGAATTGAAATAATTTAAGTTTTGACTAAGGTTACTGTAAAATGTGGTTAATACTTACAAGTTAATACATGGATGTAGCCACTAAATATGGGGTTACAAACCCTTTAAAAATTGCTAATTGAAATTTAGTTTACATTATGTCTGTTTTACAATTTAGATGGTAAAGTTACCGTTGGATTGGTAACATGGTGACATATGACTCTGCAATAAGTTGCAAGTCCTGAGACGGTATGTCTACGAGGACTTCAATAAAGCAACTGATTAAAATGACAATCTTGGCAGGTTATGACGGAAGTTGTGACAGAGCAGTCAGTGTAACTATATATGTCTATTTAAGACAAAAGCCAACGTTATTTAAAAATTGTGAAAAATTTAAATGAAATAAAATTATAACAGTATCAACCATCAATGTTATTGTTGTAAATTATGTATGTAAGATAAAGTTATGGTGAGAAAATTATGTGATTAAAGTTAGGCAACCAACTATACAGTGTCAAGTGGTGTGATGAAAAGATTCTAATATAAGGCCCTTTATGTTTTAATAACATCTGGTACCTGGAAAATGGAAACTAGACACAGGGGGACAGTTGGGTTCTTGAAAAGTATAGGAATTAATATGTTTGATATGTGAGAATGTTATTCAATGAATGAAATAAAACTATTGTAGTATAAGACAGATGTAAAAATTGACTTATAACTCAATTATATTAGGCCCTGTATGTCAAAAAACAACATTTGGTACCTGGAAAATGTAGAATTTCTTGAGTTGCAAGTTCATAAATGTAATATCTGATTGGGTGTTAACAAACTGAGTGATGTAGTTATATTTTGAGTGTTGACAGGTATCTGAAATGGACAAAAATTGATGGTTGGAAGTGGTTTTATAATGTGCTGGTCATAAAGTACTCAACTTATAACTTGAGAAAAGGCCCTATCTGTTATAAAGCAACACTAGGTACATAAGGAAAATAAAAGATTAAGTTATAAGTTGGTAGGTTGAATGAACTATTGGTCTATATTGAATATATTAGTAAACTGAAATTGTTGTTGGTGGCTCTGTTGAATTTGAGTAAAGAGGATAAAAATTAAGGTGTTTTTTGAGAGAATTGTGATAAACGGATAGACTACGGAAGGCTGAGGTCCCCAGAGAACCGAAGCCAAACCCTGAGGGAATTGTGTAGAGAAGTAAAATAAGAATTTAATAGTCGGGAAGGGGTGGGGGATGACGGGTGATCTGATCTGAATTTGGAAATGACGAAATAGAGGAATGTAAAGTATTGGTTATAGTGGTTAAGAAATGAAATTTGGTTTGAAAAGAAAAGAGTGTGATAAATGGAGAGTAAAGTGTATTGGAAGAAAAGTTATTAGAATTAACTAAGGAGGATGGTAGACTAATAATGAATATGGATTTTTAATTATAGAAGTAAATTGGGAATGTGGGTTAGGAGAATAGTTGGCGATGGAGAGGGAGAAAATCTCGATTGAATGAAACATGGCGATTAACGCAATTTGGGCTTTTTTGTTTTTCTTTAAGAATTTCAAGATCTTCGTCTCAGGACTTGCAACTTATTGCAGAGTCATATGTCACCATGTTACCAATCCAACGGTAACTTTACCATCTAAATTGTAAAACAGACATAATGTAAACTAAATTTCAATTAGCAATTTTTAAAGGGTTTGTAACCCCATATTTAGTGGCTACATCCATGTATTAACTTGTAAGTATTAACCACATTTTACAGTAACCTTAGTCAAAATTTAAATTATTTCAATTCTTTTTAATTAAGTGGTTAAATACTTTTAGGGTACTGATGATGGAATACTTATTCCGAAAACGTTTTGCCAATTTAACATAGCCCAACTGGGTTTTTTATATACCTTTTTATAAAGGATTTTATTCAAAATTTAGAAACAAATTAGTCAAACAAAGTAGTCTAAAACAATTCTTCTTCTTCTTCCTTCTTGCATGTAGGCTTTAAAGCCTGTTTCTTCTTCAATATTAGCCTCCTAAATTGTTTACATTGTTGCACCATCTTTTTCTTGGTCTGCCAATACTTCTTCGTCCATTTGGTGACTCATCTCATGCTACTCGTACTATCCTATCCTCTGCCATTCTACTAATGTGTTCGTTTCACTCCTGTTTCCGTTTTGTCACCCATCCATTTATGTTTTCTATATTGCATGCTCCTCTTATGTTTTCGCTTCTCTCCCTATCCAACAGACTTTTCCCTGATATTCGTCTGAGTATTTTCATCTCTGTTATTTCTAGTAGTAGTTTCGTTTTAGATGTGTCAGGTCTTGTCTCCGCCGTGTATGTTAATATAGGTCTAATTTCTGCTCTATAGATTCTTGTTTTTGTGTCTTGTCTTTGATGTTTGTCCTTCCAGATTGTGTCATTAAGAGATCCCGCCGCTTTACTTGCTTTTAAGCTTTGTTGTCGTACTTCTTCTTGAACACCTCCGTTACTAGTTATATCTATTCCTAAATATCTAAACCTTGCTTCCTGCTTTATTATTTTTCCATCAATTTCGATTTTACATCGTAGTGGGTATTTAGATGTTGCATAGCATAATATTTGGGTTTCTTTGTTGTCTGCTTGTATTATTTCGTCCATTATTATATTAAAGAGAAGTGGGCTTAACAAGTCACCCTGTCTGACTCCGCTTTGTACTGGTATACACTCTTAGTTTTCCATTTATCTTCGCCTGTATTCGATTATGGAAGTAGATGGTTTCGATGGTTTGTATAATATTGATTGGTATGTTTCTTTTATACAGTAGGTGTAAGATGTCTTCGACTTGGATGCCATCGAAAGCCTTTCTCAGGTCTATAAATATTGATATGCTGGTTTATTGTACTCGATGGTCTTTTCTGTGATTTGTCTTAGTACAAATACGGCGTCTAGGCAGGATCTTCCGGATCTGAATCCTTGTTGTTCATCTGATAAAGTTTTTAGTTTATTGATTTTGGAAACCACATTATTTAAAACAATGTGGTTTCTAACTATCAAATATATAATGTATATTGTATTTCTTTCTATGATTTCTATTTACACTTAAAATGAGTGATTAGTGGTTACCTTACATCTACTATAGAAAAAAATTACCTAATATTTTAGACTGGTTAACCATTTTTTAACTAAAATATAACACTTTTTTTTACAGACCAGTTTAGTTTATAGGCCAAATATTTATTAGGAATATGTTACCAGTGATAATACACAACAGTGAATAGTGGATGCAGAATAGGTTTAATTACAAAAACTTGTTTCTGTGTGTATAAGTCGGGCTCAACAACAATAATCTCCCAATCCCAGATTTAATGACTTACTGGCGACTATCGATGCAGTAACTTAACCGTTGTTAACATTTATCAGGCGGATTAGAAGCCCAAGCGAGTTTCCATTTCCATGTAAATACTCCATGGAGAGATTTTCCTCGTTCCCACGAATAACGTTGGATCCGAATCAATTAAAATCGGAAAGCTATCAAAACAAACCCTAAACTCTCTCCACTTTGTTTGTTTTACGTCTTCTAATCTTTACGAATACTCGTACCTTTGTGTATTAACCATACGTTTTTTTACTGTACTGAGTTGCACATTTGAAACTAAAAAGTTTTAATCAAAAGAGAGCCGGGAGCTAATAGGAAGGGTCTCTTACTTTCACATTTGTAGTAAAACTGTCGTTTTTTTATCATTTTTGTATTTTTAAAAAAGGTTGACTATGACATTGACAAACCATTGTTTGTAAATGATGTTTTTTTAATTTACAAAACTTCAAGCCACAAAATACTTTAAACGGATAAAACTCGATTTTTTCTACATCGATTTGAAAATTTTTCTCTTTTTCATCATGAAAGTTAAATTAATAGGTACCTTAATTAATTTTATAAATTATTTTTTTTTTCAATGAATGCAGCATATAATTCGTAAAAAAGTTTGAGAAAAGAAGCAAAAAATCGAATTGAAACAAAATTATATTTAGAGGGTTTTAAAAACAATCTATTTATTACGATGGAATGCAACTAACACAAAAGAACAAGTATCAAAGTAGATAGTTACAAACGATGCTCAATATTGATGACCATTAGTCTCTATGCATAAATTTGCCCTTTTGCTTAGGGAACGCTGAATTCTGGCAAAAATTCCAAAGTTATTTTTAAATTCTTTGCAAGCATCTTGTATCCTTAGCCAGAGTTGTGTTCGATTTTGTATCGGAGTGGAATTAACAAATGTTTTTGTACGAGGATATATTGATATTAAACTAGCCTTTGATAGATGGCGCTACTTGATACCGAATTGGTTTCGGTGTTGACATTTGCCATTCATGACATGACGTCTGTCAAAATTTTAAGTTTTAAAAACAATTAGTTTGGTTTTTACAGCCGTCAAAAGCAAACAAATTGTGTATTTTCGGAGAAATGAAAAAAGTCGAGTATCGTTCGGTGATTAAGTTCCTCCACAAATGGATAAAATAAATGTGCAAATCAAAGCCGACCTGGACGAAGTTTATGGTGAGGTTGCACCTTCGTTAGCAACAGTAAAATTTTGGAAAGCTGAATTTGTTCTGAGTTTTGGAAAGCTGAGTGTTTTTGATGTTGAGCGTCCCGGGAGGCCAAATGGAGTCATCACGCCGGAAATGATCAACAAAGTCCATGACATGATTATGGCAGATCGTCGAATTAAGCTCCACCAGTTAATAAAGGTCCTAAACATTTTCTACGAACGCGTACACAACATCATTAACCATCATTTGGACATGCAAAAGAGATGGGTGCCGCGTTTGATGACAATCGATCAAATGCAAAAACGTGTGACCAATTCGGAGACGCTGTTGGCAATGATACGGCGCGATCCGAAGGATTTTTTTGGCCGATTTATCACCGTTGATGAAACCTGGGTGCATTATTATACACCGGAAACCAAAGAACAGTCGAAACAGTGGCGCAAACGCGGCGAAGAGTCGCCGAAGAAGGCAAAGAGTGCACATTAGGCCGGCAAAGTGATGGCGATTGTCTTCTGAGATGCGAAGGGCATCATCCACATCGACTACTTGGAATAAGGAAAAACAATCAATGGTAAGTACTACGCAGCATTATTGGATCGATTCGATGCTGAATTGCGTCGAAAACGCTCCGGTTTGGAACGCAAAAAAGTGCTCTTTCAGCAAGACAATGTATCGGCTCACCGATCGGCCATCGCCATTACACGATTGGGGCTATGAATTGGTTGAACAACCATCGTATTCCCCAGTTCTTGCCGCCAGAGATTTTTTCCTGTTTACAAACCTAAAAAAATGGCTCGGAGGACGCCGTTTCGCAACAAATGATGAAGTCGTCGCTGAAACTTCGACCTATTTTGAAGAGCTCGAGCAAAAGTACTATTCCGATGGGATAAAAAAATTGGAACATCGTCTTACTAAATGTATCGAGCTAAAAGGGGACTATTTTGAGAAATAAATCGATTTAATTCCAAAAAACTTTTTCTATCAAAGGCTAGTTTTATATCAATCCTCCCTCGTATATCTCCAAACACAATAATCGCAAAGATTAAAATCCGGCGACATTGCTGGCCAAGCCAATGGACCGCCTCGTCCAATCCAATGGTCTTCGTAGTTATTATCAAGAAAGTCTCGTATATTCCTGCTAACGTAGGCCGGACAGCCATCATCTAAAAACCATAAGGTTTGGCGAATATTTAAAGGCACATTATCTAATGAATCATGTAGAACATTTTGCAGGAAATGTAAGTAATCAGCACCATTTAAACGACTAGGCAATTGAACAGGCTCAAGTAAATAATTGTTAACTACTTTGAACGCTAATTTCTAGATTTTTCTTAACTTCCAATAAAATAACATCTTCATGTGCTGCTGTTACATCATCACGTCCCCTCTTTCATTATTTTTTGGGACTACCGAACCTGTTTCTCACAATCGTTGATGAAGAGCTGTCAATGTGGAGTAAGTGGGATCACAATTGAGAAATTTTTCAGGGTATCTATGTTGTGCTGCTCGAGCGTTACACCTTATTTCACCATAAAATAAAGCATATCAGCGTATTCCTCATTAGTAAAAATTCCCCATTTATGTTGAATTGAAATTATTATATTTGAATGCTACAAAGTAAAAATCTAAAAGATAAACTTCACGAACTGACCACAATTTTACAATGAAAAACGTAAATTATACTTTTGTTGACAGGTCACACCCAACTAGTGCAAAAAATATTAATTTAACTTTCATGACGAAAAAACAAAAAATTTTCAAATCAGTTTTTCTAGAAAACGTTGTATTCTATCGACTTAGAGTAAGAGTACCTTTTAGTACTAGATGGACAGATTCGATAGTAGTTATAAGGATCGAATCGTTTTGTAATGCCCGTTTGTCCGCTTCTTGTCTCGATCGACGATGGTAATTACAATAACACGTTGAAGTTGTGGAGTAAAAATTATGGTTTTATTGACAGCTACTAATAATTACATTATAGATGTTGATTAGGTAAATATCTATAATAGACTGCGCTCAAATGAGCTCAAATCCCCAATTTAAATTTCACAAATTTATGTATACCTCAGCACAGAGGTTAATGCTTCTATCATACTAACAAAATTTGAACTATGAGCTTACACTACAATTTAATCTGGGCCATTCATTGCAACACTTAGGAAATTCAACTAGAAAAATATATTATTCGATAATTTATTAAGTGCAGGTTTGCAGGTGAATGGACTTTAATTATAAAAATATTACTCGATATAGTTTTACAATGTCTCAATTATACACGGTGAAACTATAAAAGGTTAAGAAGTTAAGAATAATGTAAGATTACAAATTAAGGGATTAATTTGTGTTTGGAAAGTTTGCTTGGAAACTAGTCCTTTAGCCACAGAATTGTAATATAAGATATTAGTTTTTAAATAATGTCATCATCATCATCATCATCATCCAGCCCCATTTTCACATCCATTGTTGGATATAGGCCTCCTCTAAACGTCTCCAGTTCTCTCTATCTCTAGCTGCTGCAATCCAGTTTGTTTCTATTCTCCTTAGGTCGTCGGTCCATCGGGTGGGTGGTCTGCCTCGACTTCGCTTGTCGGATCTTGGTCTCCACTCCAATAGTCTCTTCGTCCATCTTCCGTCTTCCATTCTAGCAACATGTCCAGCCCACTTCCACTTTTGTTTATTGATTCGCAGTATAATATCGTCTACGCCAGTTCGTCGGCCAGTTCGTCGGCGTATCTCCTCATTTCTCACGCGATCTTTCAAGGTCAGGCCCAGCATTGATCTCTCCATTCGCCTTTGGGTTACCCTCAGTTCTTCGGCAGTAGCTTTCGTTAAAGTTAGGGTCTCTGCTCCGTAGGTCAAGACTGGTAAGATGCATTGGTTAAATGCCTTCCTTTTCAGATGAATTGGGGTATTTGTTTTAAAAATGTCTCTCATCCTTCCATATGCCGCCCATCCCAACGTGATTCGTCTATTTAGCTCGCAGGTTTGGTTGTCTCTGGTTATTCTAATTTCATGACCCAAGTATGTGTATTTATCGATTAATTCTTCCTTGTTGTTATTGATCTGTATCTCTTCGATATTGGTCATCATTTTGGTTTTCTCGAAATTTATCTCCAGCCCAGTTTCTTGTAGTATGTCATTCAGTTCTTGGAGCATGTCTTTGATCTCTCCCAAATTATCTGACAGAAGCACGATATCGTCCGCAAAACGTAGATGGTTTAATCTTTCTCCATCGATGGATATTCCTTTCTGTTGCCATGTTAGTCTTTTAAATGCATACTCAAGAACGGTAATGAACAGCTTTGGTGACATGGTATCACCTTGCCTGACTCCCCTTTTTATCGTTATTTTATTAGTTGCTGAATGTAGACTTATGGTTGTTGTGGCATTTTCATATATATTTTTAACTATATTACAATATCTGTGGTCGACCCTGCAATCTTGTAGTGCTCTTAAGATGGACGGTAGTTTCACTGTACGTCTTTTTAAAGTCTAAAAATATCAATGCCAAGTGACGGTTATATTCGTTAATTTTTTCTATCAGGATTTTCAGGCACTGCAGGTGATCGTTTGTGCCGTAATTAGGGCGGAAACCGGCTTGTTCCCGAGATTGGTAAAAATACAGCTTTGTCTCTAATCTGTTCGTTATTATTCGGGTGTATAATTTATAAAGATGGTTAAGGAGACTGATTGGTCTGTATCTTTCCAGGTCTGCTATATCTCCCTTCTTGTGTAAGAGTACAGTTATTGAATTATTCCACTTTGTTGGGATATTTTGATTCCATAGGCATAGATTAAAGAGCTTTTGAATTTTGGCTATCAGTACTGAGCCTCCTATCTTTATCGCTTCCGTAACGACACCACGTCCTCCCCCGGAGCTTTGTTATTCTTCATCTTTTTAAGAGCCTTGTAAATTTCGTCCAAGAAGATTTCTGGGATATCTTCGGAACCCTGATTTTGAACTTTCCTCTGCTGATATTCAACTATATCTAGAGTCGATTGGTTGCTATATAATGTCTCATAGAATGATTCCACAATTTGTAACAAATGTTCTCTGTTTGATGTGATGTTGCCATTTCTATCCTTGAGTTTGACTGTTTGTTTATTTCCATTTGTGAGTTTGCGTCTCATTATTTTCATACTCTTATTTTCCTCAATGGTTTTGATGATTTTCTCATCTTTGTATTTTCTTAGGTCTTTTCTGATTTCTCTTGATATTTCCTTGTTTATTCTATTTTCATATTCATTATTTAAATGGTTGGTTCATTATTTAAATAATCTAACCAACTTTAAATAGAAACTTACATGTTAGTTCGTATACTTCTCTATTATCTAAGGAGAGTAAATGGGTAATATTTATGGGAGTCTGAATTTTAAGTTCTGATAGTTTTGAATACAGCTGATGTGTTTCATACTTATGTTTATCGCACTTAAAATGAATATGGTTGATGTCACATTATGATATATTATCGCATGAGCATATCCCAGAAGAGATAATATTTAACTTAGCCAAGTGAGCTGGGAATGCACCGTGATTAGTTTTCAGTCGTGTAATTGTGGCTGTCAACTTCTTTGGCATTGTGTATTTGAAAATATAGGCAACATCTTGTGGTAAGGTAGGGTAGTATAATATTGATTATTTGAATTCGTTGCTATGTTTTTCCATTTTTCTTTCCAATTTATAAAAAAATTATTATAATAATGTTGTTGTAAGTCCTCCAATGTGAATATGGGAATATAGAGTCCAACATGGGTCGCATCTTTAGCAAGCTGGTCAACCAGTTCATTTCCCTCGATACCAGTGTGACTTTTAACCTAAATAAATGTAATATCTTTACTATATGTTTTATTTTTAATAGAACAAAGAATACTATTTCTTTTATGTTGAGTCATATCTGAGTTTAATCCTTTAATGACCGATAATGAATCTGATGATATTACTGCTTGATTTAAATTGTGTGAATCTATCCAATCTAATGCTTTTTCGATTGCTACCGCTTCAGCAGTATATTATATTGAAAAATGTGATGGAAGTTTAATTTTTAAAGATTCGCTTTTATGTGGAATGTAAACTGCACAACCTGTGGCACCATCCTCTTTTTTGGAACCATCGGTATACATTATTACGTGATCATTATAATCACTCAATATGGATTTAAGTAAGAAAAAGTTTATTTGTGGGGATTCTGTGTACTTTGGTATAATGACTTTTGGTTTATTTAATGTTACCTGAAAATTAGCTTTATATATTGGTAATCTTTTTTCTTTGCCATATATATTGGAATACTTATTAGTTTCTAAGAAAGCATCAGCAAGTGGAGGAGAATTTTTTATGCGCCAGTATTTATTTAAGAGGTTTTTAATAGATAACTCATACAGTTGGCTAAGTAGATTATTATTATTTAATCTTAGCTTTAGGATATGTTTAATTGCCATAATTTCTCGACGATTTTGAAGAGGGGTTTCATTACTTTCAGCAAGTAGTACAGAGCAAGGAGTAGACTTCATGCCCAAGCATATTCTTAGATATTTGAACTGAATGCGGTCTACAGTTAATAAGCGTGTATTACTACTACACCATACAGAATGCAACCATAGTCTACAATAGATCGCACGTAGGCTCTGTAAAACATCAGTGCAACTTTAGGATCAGCACCCCATCTACGATTAGTGACACATTTAAGGATATTAATACCTTTTTCACACCTATTTTTTATACAATCAACATGTTTTGACCATAAAAGTTTGGGATCAAGATAAAAATAACCGTTGATCTACCCAAAACGGACGCCTATGAACGCCAATGGACGCCAATACTGGAAATTCACAATTAATGAAATCGATTCAACTCTGAAGGATAAATAATCGTACTAGTTTTCGTTTTTCTAAATAGAAGCGTTCTGGAGGTATTTAAAAAAAAACTAATTACAAACAGCCATTTTCAAAGAGCTCTAGCTCCTTTAGGAAGCATTTTCGGACTAGGTGAATTGAGTTAAATCGTCTTAAAATTATCTGAGGAATCTCCGATCTTCGTTTGTCAGGAGAGTTTCTACACACCCTGTATAATGATCTGGAAAAATTATGAATTTCTATTTATATTGGTCGATCAATATTATATTTTGTAATCTTTAAATAGCAAGAATAAAATCTTTGGTTTTAAATGTGCAAAATGTTTTAATGGCTCTGCTTCCCATGCTGCTGGCGTGCAAATAGAAATTTGTGTCTATTTAAATAACATTTTCACGCCTTTCCTGGATGATTTTAATTCTGCCAGTGTTTTTCTAACAAATTGGTCCCTATTTTCATTGTGAACAGCTCATAAACAAACAAAGAACGTCACTTAATTAACTCAAAGGCAGTTGGCTGCGAATACATTATTATTTCATGCTGGTAATCTCAAACAAAGTCGCCGACTATTAAGAGCTGTTACTCTTGCTTCGCCCTTAAAATGCTTCTTTCCTTTCTTTTTGTTTGGCTATTGTTAAATTGATAGCTTAGTCATACCAGGAGAAAGGAATACGACGGAATATAATCGGACGTTTTTATTTTGTAAATTAAGGTTTCGTTTTAACACAGCGACACGGACAACAAAGAATATTTAAAAATAGGGTGATACCGTTTAACTGCCATCAAGAAAATACGCAAATTTTATATACAGGATAAGATAAAATTAACAACTAATTAATTGAAAAAATAAACGCATGCAGAAAATTATTTATTTTTTAATTCTGCATTATACATTTATCTCTATGTTATTCTCATTTACTTTGTAAAAACGTATTCTGGAGTATTCTGGAGTATTCTGAAGACTATTCTAACAATTTTTTTGTATCCATTCATTTAGTATATGTGGTTCCATATTATGTATCGATCAAATCTTTTCATAATTCAAATCATAAATGTGTTGCTTGTGTGAGTCCTTTTAAAAGAGGTAAAAAAGAAATAAATTAGACTTATTGATTATAGATTAGAAATTATTTTAAGAATTGATTGACCATTACTTCCAGATGCCGATTTAATTTTTGACTTAAACTTAATTAAACTAATTAAACTACTAATTTTACTGACACAATAAATTTACTCACATAAATTTACCTCTTGTTTTTCTACTAATACAAAGCATAATACTGAAATAACACCAGAAGAAATTAAAAAACACGCCAACGCTATGAAAAATGGAAAGGCTCCAGGACCGGGGGGAGTACCCATTGAACTGATTAAATATGGCCCTGACAAACTATTTCAGCTATTGGCTTATACTTTTAATTTATTCTTGAGAGGAGAAGGGCTACCCCCAGAATGGAAAACTGCATATATCAGCAATCTATACAAAAAATAAAGGCGACAGAAAAGATTGTAAGAACTACCGAGGGCTTAGTGTAACTAACTCAATCTGTAGAGTCTACGGGAAGATAATTAAAAGCCGAATTGAAGATTGCTGGGAAGACGCTGAAGATCAGAGTGGCTTTCGTGCTGGTCGTTCTTGTATAGACAATGTGTTCTGCCTAAAACAAACAATAAAAAAGCGTTTGGAACATAATATGAAGACACACATGGTATTTATTGATCTTCAAAAAGCGTATGACAGTGTCCCATTAGCCAAGCTATAGCAGGTGCTAGAAGACAAGAATATTCCACCGATTTACATTAATGCTGTAAGGGAGTTGTACGGTGATATGACGAGTGTAATAAAGATTGGACAAAAAGTGACAAAAAAGATAAAAGTGACCAAAGGACTTCGCCAAGGCTGCTGCATTGCACCTACACTCTTTAAGATTTATTTGGAGGGGGGTTTGGATATTTGGAAAAGAAAATGTGAACCTATGGGTGTTAAAATTGGAGACCACACACTGTACAGCTAGCATTTTGCTGATGACCAAGTAATACTTGCAGAAGATCAAGATGATATCCACTACATGTTACGAAAAATAGATGAAGAATATACTAAGCGGGGCTTATCAATTAATCCATCAAAAACAGAGTACGTAGTAGTGGGAGGTGAAGGAAAGCACTTAGAACTAGGAAGCAAACAAATTCAAAATACTGACAGCTATAAATATCTCGGTGTAAACATTACAAACAATGGTCGGAATACAAAAGAAATATCTACTAGAATTGGTCAAGGAAATTCAGCAATACGTCAACTGAATAGTATACTTTGGAATAACTACATCACCCGAAACACAAAAATTAGGATATACAAAAGTATCATAGAAAGCATTGCTACATATGGTTCAGAGCTTTGGGTAATAAATAAAAATGACGCATCCAAAATAAAAGCAATGGAAATGAATTATTGGAGAAGATGTTGCCAACTCACTAGAAGAGATAGAGTAAGGAATACTGAAATCAGAGAGCGTATGGGCATAGACATTGACGTCTTGGAAACTATAGAATGCAAAAGGCTGAAATGGTATGGCCATGTAGAAAGGATGAATGATCAACGATGGCCAAAGAGAATATTACAGTGGATCCCCATCAACCGCAGGAAAAAGGGAAGACCAAGAAGATCGTGGAGACAAGAAGTAAAAGGTGCAATGGAAGATAGGGGTCTACAAGTAGATGACTGGAACGATCGCAAGCGTTATAAGCTAGGTTGCGAGAAACGGCGGCAGCTGTAATAAACTCGTTATATATATATATAAATATATATATATATATATATATATATATATATATATATATATATATATACATATACAAAGCATAATTTATAATGAGATCAGATCAAGTAATGTAAGCTGTTGCTCCATTCATTATATTTTCTAGGCATTCTATTTGGTATATCGAAGTAATGTTTGGCGTTTTGTCAAGTACAATATCCGATGCTTTAAAAAGATTTCGAGAAACTTGGTTTTGCTCAAAAAGATCTGTACAGGGAATATCAAGACAACAAATGCCGTAAATGCAAAAGATTAAGCAAACAAAATATACCATCTTATCTACTTACTACAGGCCCTTTATTGGAGGTAGCTCTTCGAAGATAATACTCGTAATTATCTTATGCTCATGCAGATTGGGATGTGGAAGATTGGAGAAACGTTCTGTTTATAGGCGAGTCTCGTTTTCAGTCGAGATATTCACATGATTGTCGATAAAGACTGTGTAGGAGGCCTGGAGCAACATAAATTATGCCCAATGTTGATTATATCCAAGTGTACAGTGTGGTGGTGGAACTATAATGGTATCATAGAGAAAGTCTAGAAGAACATTTGGTACCTTATATCTATTTTTACGTGAAAATTTTCTCCTAATGTAGAATAATGCTCGGCTGTACATAGCCAGGGATACAATGCAATAATTTACAGATGTTGGTATTTGGATACTAGCTTAGCCTTCTAGAAGTCCAGACATTAACGGCATACAGCATTTGTGGGACAAGTAGTTAGGTACAATTATGGCGAGTTTAAAACTGTGATAGCGTTAGAACAGGGGCTGGCAAACTAGTAGTTGGATTTAGTCTATGCAAGAGAGGAAGAACTAACAAAGAGCTCGAAGAACCTTACCCAGACGCCAACATCATAAAAGAAATAAAGTCCAGAAGACTCCAATGGGCAGAACACCCCAGAAGACATTCTGACAAACGAACAGTAAGACTGGTGTGGGAGGAAGTCCCAACTGGAAGGAGACCACGCGGACGCCCTCGTCTCCGGTGGCGAGATAATATAGCAGGAGAACTAAGCACTATGGAGGTGGAGAATTGGATGGAGGTTGCTCAAGACAGAAAACAGTGGAGGCATGTTGTCGAGTCGGCTAAAACCCACGAAGGGTTGTAACGCCACGGAGTAAGTAAGTAAGTAAGAGAGGATAAGAGCTGTTATTCGAGCTCTTGCTAGAGCTCTAATTGCAAAAAAGAAGCACACTAGAATCCATTGGTACAGATGTTCTACCACTGCAATGTTTACAAGTTGAGTAAACCTTCCGATATTAGAGCCATCCATGCATTACTTAAAATACAGGTATAGATCTAAATAGGTAGAAATCTAATTTGTACTACTCATTTACTCTGGCGAAAATGTATGGTACAAGGGTAATACCACAGATACTTGAAGGGTTAAAAAAGTCTATGTCCGGTTAAAATGAGTGACCCAATTTATTCTTTTGTGTTGTTTTTGTTATTTTTCTTATTCCTGTTCATATTTTTTGAGACGAGCTAAATCACCAAGGGTGGAAGCCAATAAAAAAATGAAATATTTCCAAATATTTGAAAAGGTAAAAGAGTTTATTTATGACAGAGTAAAAATAGTCTTAAAAAAGTCGCAGGAATGCTTTGTTACTTCCCAAAGCTCATACATATTCTATGCTAAGGTCTATTCATATCCAATACATGAGTAGACAAACAATTTTTTCCTCTTTGAAAATATATACCGATACATAGTTCAAAAAAACAACATTTTTTGCATCTCCAGAAATACCTAACTACGGGAATACTAACTTCCTGGAAAGCAAAACATCGAGTTCTCCGACGCACGCAGCTCGCGGATGCGGCGTTGATGCACATCAAGTTGCTCACGTTTATTCAGTTTATCGCAGGATCGTGAGGGTGGCGTACATTTTTCGCACCCTTGTGAACAGAAAAACGATCGTGGGGTTTGTTTTCGATGCGATAGTTTGCATTCGCCGGTTGTGATTTTTCTGTTTTTGTTCAAGTGATATCAAGTTTTAGAGGATTATTTCTGTGGAATACTCTTGGAATGGTTGTTATAAATAACGCGATAAGGTAATTTAATGAATTTGAATTTTTAAATTTGGTTTTAATTGTACATTTACTTAAAATCGTCCCATTTATTTCGACAACATATAAGATAATGCTTATTATTTTATTTTGGTATAAAAATATTTTATGTTTTTGTATAGAAAATCAAATCAAATAAAATAATCGTATTTGCTTGATAAATAACATAACCTGAGATAATATCCATTTACTTATTTATTTTAATATTTGTCCAACTTTTCTCACATTTTTTTCTATCTTCTTATCAGAAAGGGATGACAAATAATTTGAGGCATTTATTTCAAGAGGTTTTTGTGAAATACTTTATTATTATTTTATATATATTTTATATTATTATTACTACAATTTTTTTCGGACATTTAATTTTTTATAAAATCTTACATTTTTATAAAAATCGAAATAAATCAAAACACTCTATATATAGGTAAAGGGAATCCTTATAAAAGTGTAGCTTATTTTTTAAATAAAATTCAAAAATGTCATCAAATGTGTGTTTCATAAAAAAAAATAAAACTTTGATATACCACTCTTTTTTGGAGCACCCTGTATAATTCTGAATATTTTAAATTGTACCGTTATTGACCATGTATATTTCTGCGAAGAAAAATATTTAGAAATTTAGTCGTTTTCCGTACAAAAGCAGAGAAATTAATTATGATCTAATTAGCAAATTAAAACAAAAACTTTAATGAATTTTAATTTAGATGCCAGATTAATAAATATATGTTTTTTTCATCTCAGGGTTCTTAATTGAGTTCAAAAACATTACCTTTTCTTTTAATAATGCTTGAGAAAAAAGAAGAGGAGAACGAAATAAATAAAAGAAATCAACATAAATACATATATGTTTTTCTCATCTCAGGGTTCTTAATTGAATTCAAAAACATTACCTTTTCTTTTAATAATGCTTGAGAAAAAAGAAGAGGAGAACGAAATAAATAAAAGAAATCAACATAAATACATATATGTTTTTCTCATCTCAGGGTTCTTAATTGTGTTCAAAAACATTACTTTTTCTTTTAATAATGCTTGAGAAAAAGAAGAGGAGAACGAAATAAATAAAAGAAATCAATTAGTGCAATGAATTCAAAATATAATGACTAAATACCTTTGTAAATTTTCATACACTAAATACATATCTTATAAATAAATGTTTAAACCACAAAACAATTCAAATTAAATCTAGTTTAATCAATGTCTCGTTTCCACAATTCGCCTCTGTATTTTTCTAAAAGGATTTACTTTAATTAGTTCCCCATTCAACAAACTTCTTCCCTGGTTCTGCTTATAAAAACAAAACTGTCGACAAACTCCTAACAATGATTATTGCTCCTATTAGAGGGCCAAAATTCTCCTTAGCTATGCTTCACTCCAAGAATCTTCTTCTTCCTATGCCGTCCCTATTAACGTAGGTTGGCGACCACATTTCTAAAAGTTTCTCTGTCTTTTGTAACGTGGAATAATTCGTCTACAGTCATGTTTGTCCAGTCTTGAATATTTCGCAGCCATGACTTCCTCTTTCTACCTATTCCCTTTTTACCATCGACTCTACCCTGCATGCTGACCCGCAGAAGACTATATTTATCATTCCTCAGTATGTGTCCAAGGTATGCAGTCTTGCGTACTTTTATTGTTGTATGTATGTAGTCCAAGAATAGTAAATTATTTTACTTACAAGTACTGTAACTACAGCTTTCAACACTTTCTTTGCATTACTTTTCGCCACAATAATTTTTCGTTCACTGGTTTAAAAAAACAAACTATCGGCACACTCTTTTCGATTTTGTCTTCACTCGCTTCAAGTCCAACAGCATATGATCCTCCTTGCTTTTTCAATCTCTTTCCCGTCTGTCTATCCCTTCCATAATTTCTTGTAAACAATCAAAACATTCTTTCTTTGCATTCAACCAAATTCTAAAACTCTCCAAATTCTTAAAACTAAACTAATTTCAAATTTCCGTAATTGTGTACAAATCATACAAGACAATAACTTTTTACTTTCTCCTTCACCGTTAATGACATCTTTTGAGATAACAGAAATGAATCCATGAAAACGACAAATAAATATCATATTTCAATGCAACCTATTATTTACAAACTATTCTTAAATCTGTTGATTTCCATAGTTTAGAAAGTCCCAGTTCAAACATAAATCTAAAATTGACAGTCTCTATTTCAGCCCTTCATCAACACCATAAAATTAAAACCGTATATCTAGAATATAACTATAACATAATTTTACAAATTGTTTGTCTTCTTCTTCTTTTCTTTTTTTCAATGTACAATTGAATTTGTACAAATTTCTTGAAATGGTTTGAATATTAGTTGCTGCAAAACTTAGAAAATCCTTCTCTAATTACTTGATAACGCACCTTATCACAGTATGTTATTGCATAAAACTCCGAATACAGGATGGTCAAAAAGTGCTATTGAGGAGTGGTTGACAGAAAAAAAACATTCCCTTTTCCCATATGATGTTCAAAACAGAACTGTTGCTCATCGTTTCTAAGTAAATATACAGATATATTCTTACATATAAATGTCATCTATTTTAAACATTTTTTTAGAAATAAACCACAAACCAACTATATATAGTGAACGATATGGCAGAACGGTATGGACACAAAGTTTTTCGTCTTCCTCCTTATCAGTGTACCTTTAACCCTATTGAATTAATTTGAATTGAATTAATTTGGGGCATAACAAAAAATTATTACAATAAGCACATTGGTTGAGATGGAAACAGCGCTAACAACTGCCTAAGAATGTGGCATGAGGCACTTTACATGATTACTCCTGATATGTGAAAAAACTCTATCAATCGTACTGAAAGAGAAATTTTTAAATGGTATGAGAGAGAAAGAATATTTGATCGTCAAGAAATTAGTCCAATCAATAGTAATAAATGCTAATAGTGGAGAGAGTAACACTAATGTGGAATCAGATTCAGAAAATGTTTAGTTCGTTGATGTTGTTTTTTTAATGTCATGTTTTGTCTTTGAAAATACTTACGTTCATTATTAAAAAATATTTTATTGCTTGTGGTTTTATTTTGATTATATTTATTGTTTGGTAACTCAGTAATAACCTTACCACTTTTATTGTGGAATTCCTTACTTTGTGAAATCTCTTCATAAATGTAACAAAAAACAAACGAAAAAAAAAACACTCATTTTCAAATTCTATTTAATATAGTGTGAAATTTACTACCTTCACCTTTTTTGTTTACTTCAGTTTCCATTCTGGTAATTTTCATACTTTATGAACTATCTGACAACGCTGCAAATGTTCACAATGATGACGTGAACGCAACTTTATTTGGTTTTTACTGTATACCACGTGTTATTATATTAAAGCTTAAATCGATATTAAATTAAACTTAAAGCAAAAATCGTTATCAAATTAAAATTTTAAAAGTTGTCAATATGATGACTTCATTGCGAATCTTATTAGCTCTTGTTAATAAAGGTGTGCTTTGTTAATACTTATTAAAAAAACACTTTTTTGTCAAACACTTACTAAACAAACTTCTTGTTTTTTCTCAGGAATAAGATATACAATATATACTGTTTGATTCAATTTAGTAGGACTGCTTAGCTACATATTCAATGTAAATATGTCAATAAAAATATTATTTATTAAAATAATTAAAATATTATTACAATAAGTTATTTTTAAGTTACAAAAAAATTAATTTATATTCGAAAAATAATATTTTAGAACCATTTGCACCGAAATTATTTGAAAGCTTCGCCAAAAAAAAATAATTACTCGTCAACAAGTTTCTTTATAACGAGACCGAACAAAAAAGGTAGTAAAGAATTACAGACCTCGTCTGATACTCTTACGAAGACCCCATTATCCAAATGAAATATCAAAAAAAGATATTCAAAATAAGAAAGCGAAACAATATATACTAAAAGACGAATTTGTGAAAATTAAAGAAGGCATTCAATTTACAGTCCTATAATTTAAAAGCAAGAATAGCAGACCTACCTATATACGCTTGGAATGATAAAACTTTTATGAAATTCTCATGTGAAAAAACAAGTTTGAATATAAGTAATGAAAATATAAAAAGTCAATGTTGACTCAAAAAGAATTTACTTTTGTATCAAGAATTTCGTTTAGTTATGTTTTAGGTATTAAATATAAAGGCGGAGTTTTTTGTAGGTCTAGAGACATATAACAAGTTGATTTTAAAAGAAATCAATTTGATAATCAGTTGCAATCTTCTTCTACGGTTACATTCTTTAATACAGAAAATTGGTTTTAAGTATGACACTTATTTTCCTTTCTGTGTTGCCCCAAGTAGTCAATAGATTCTTAAGTCAATATTGTGTAAAATATCTGGGTTTATTGGTCTAGGATTAATAAAATATTTCAATATTAGAAGAAAATTCTTGTAATCTTTTTCATCTGTTTTGCCTTGCAATTTATAGAAGGCACAAATTAATACGTTCGACGACAAGGGGGTCACCGGATGGCTTGCATAAATATAACAGGCGCCATGAAAACAACACCAACTGCTGCAATGAAGTTGATCATTGGCATCACGCCTCTAGATATATATGTCAAAGAGGTGGCGCTAGTGACAATGATGCGACTGCGCTCAGCTGGTGAAAACCGTGATGTAGGAATGGGACAATTGAGAACTCGTTTCTGACGGGGAGAGCTGGATGCGCTACCACTGCTACAAGTAGGCTGCGACTCAATTGAACCAAAGTTTGTCTTTAAAAAACCCTACAAAATCGAAACAAGACAGTATAGGGAGACAAAAGTGGCAAATGCTTATTGCATATACACCGATGGCTCCAAAATGAAAGAAGGCTCAGGATGCGGGATATACTCCAGATCACTAAACCGAAAAATAAAGTGGGGTATGGGCAAAATGCCAGCGTAGTTCGGACAGAACTGGCTGGTATCTCCATAGCCACAAAAGAGATAACCCAAAAAGGTATAGCAGGGAAAACTATAATGATCTGCATAGATAGCAGACAAGCGCTACTAACCTTAAATAGACCACGTGTCACATTAGGGTTAGTAATGGAGTGTGACGAGTCACTTACTCAAGCTTCGGATGGTAATACCATCATCCTGAGGTGGGTTAAAGGACACAATAGGAATAAAGGCAACCGCATTGCTGACCACACAGTCTTTGACTTTTCACAAATCTTACAATGTCATACGCTTCATTCAGTTCATTAACCTCGTCGTTTCTCCTGATTCTCCATGTGCCCTCTTCCACTTGCATTTAGCTATATACTTTTCTCAGTATCTTTCTCTCAAATGTCCTAAGTTGAGCTTCATCTTTTTTCGTCATTACCCAGGTTTCACAACCAAAGGTGTCTACGGGTCTAATCAAAGTTCTGTAGATAGTCATTTTGGTTCTTTTTGTCTAATAATTTCGATGTTATCAATCTTTTATTAGCATAGTATGTACGATTTCCACTGGAGATACGTGCATTAATTTCGCTACTTACGGAATTCTGATTGATTTCTGTGCCCAGATATGTGAAGGCATCCACACGTTCAATAGTATAGTTGTCTATTGCTATATTATTTTCATTCTCAGGTGTTCTTTTGATGATCATGTACTTAGTTTTTGTTTCGTTTATTTTAAGCCGTCTTTTTTATGCTTCAGGATCAATTTCCTTGAACGTTTCCATTAGTTGTGTCTTGCTTCTACTAATAATGGCGACATCGTATGAATATGCAGTAATTTGTACTATTTTTTATGTTTTAAAATTTGTTTAAAAATTTGCTAAAAACTGTTTTAATTTAAAATGCATAAATAAAACAATAAAACTAATAGACTTATCACCTTTTAAATAAGGATCCCGAGCACAATATAACGTACTTTTAAATAAATATTAATACCTATTTTTCTAGGGCAATCGACTTCGTAAAGTTTTTGTTGCATTTTTACTAAAATAGGAGGGACGCTTTTGTTTTATTTAGGGAAAAATAGCTGAGTGTATCCCACTTCTTTCAGCATTGATTAAGACAAATAAATTTTTAATTTGTAGAGCCTAATTGTATTTTTCTGGGAGATTAGTAAGCGCACATTGACGTAGAAAGCAAATCTTAGGAAGTAGATTATTATTAATTTTAGAATTTTCAGTAACCAGTTCAAGAGCCATTTAAATACATTGTATACAATATTAAGAGATCCAGTTTTTAATCTAACAATGTAGTCTAGTGTGTTCAAAGTTAAAAGTAAAATTATAGTAAGAAACTGGATTTGGATTTTCTTCACAAAGTCATAACACCTGAGTCCCCAAGCTGGTATACAATTAGCAGCAATATTTAAAACTATGGATTCAAATAGATGAACGATGAAGATCCAAGAAGGAATTTTACTGCTTGGAAGAAGTGGTAAGGCAGAACCGATGGCAAATTTTGCCTTTGACGTTATTAAGACTGTCATTTCTCGAAATAGACTAGAAGAGGTGATAACAACACCAAGATAGATGAACTTATTAGTGACATCGATTCTATGATTTTTATATAAAAATTCTAAACCTACGTACTTATGTCCTTGCTTTCAAAAGTGGATAATTTTAATTTTATGTGTGTTTACCACTAGTTTATTTAAGTTAGTATAACTATGCGATGTATTGAGTTTATTTCTGACATCTATTTCCAAGTCTACGAGGACAACAATGTCATCTGCATACAACATTAATTGCCGTATATTAATAAGTAGAAGAATAATATTTCCATCAATAGAGATGCCATGGTAGCCTTTGTCTTTGAAATAATACTCTATGTCAGTCAGAAACATTAAGAATAAAAAAAGGCTTAATACTTCTCCCTGGGGAAGTCCTGGTTAGACGAAAAATGGCGATGTGTAAGAGCCATTAGTTTGGACACGTTTGGTGGTATTTTCGTGAAGTTAAGTGTACAATCCAGTTCCAGTTCCAGGCATAAGAATCCAGTATACATTGATGAGTGTCTTACCACCCGGCAAAATAGCGGAAAGGATAGAAGACAGATTGAGTTGTGAGATAGTACGAGATAAGGCTAGTTATTAGACGTGTCTATTTGACTTCAGTCAGAATTATACAGATGACCTCGAAAATATTTTATTTTAATAATTTCTGATGTTAGAATAGATAGAAATAGAAAGATATATTATAGTAAAAAACATTAATTCGTAGCGATTTTAAATTATAAATCTTTAAGTTTATTTAATAATTAAAATAATTCAACTGAAATATTTGACTAAACAAATAGGTATGATCAGTCCGAAAACAATTATTGTATCTAGAATTGGTGTAATAGTTAGAGACGTTGTCTATCGATAAGAAGACTGGGGTTCAATTTACACCAAGGGTAAAATTTTTGTTTTACTCAATCAAAAATAATAGAAAATATGATACATATTAGGTAACAAGTTTTCGAAAAACTCGTTATTTACAATTTATTCTTATTTCAATGTTATAAAATAGAAATACAAAATATTTCAAATTCAATGCCAGTTTTACAGTCTTCAGTTGTGAATGGAAAATAATCCATTGAAGACTGTTTAATGTCAAATCCATCACTAAATTCTCAGTGTTAATATCAATTCCTCTGTACAGGTAATGGTTTTCAAAACAATTGACGACATTGGAATGGATGCGCGCGAACAGCTACCTGCTTTATAGCTAACCAAATCATCAAGCCTTCAAATAAGCCAAGTTATTAAATAATAACACATCGAGAAGTGTTTTTTTACGGTAAACAGAAACTTTTTACTGAAAAAACAATTCGTGAAAAGGATTTTAACGGTCGAGGAAAAAGTGCAAATTGTTGTCTGGCATGTGAATGGATTATCAGACAACATGATTAGACAACAATTTGTAAATATGTTTCCAAATAGGCCGGCTCCAGCACGATCAACAATTCAGTCTATTATACGTAATTTTTTTACTTATGGATCCGTGTTTGATCCAAGAGGAGTTCGTAGACGAAGAGAGGTAAATCCAGATTTGGAACTAAGGGACACTTTGATTTGTGCAAGTATTGAGCAAAATCCTATCCAATCAACACCTCGTCTCGGAGAACAATATGGAATTCCAAGATTTAGAGTAGGTGAAATTTTGTAAAGACATCGATACCGTCCCTATAAACTTCATAAATCCAACGAACAATTCCCTGGGGATCAATATAGACGTTTAGAATTTTGTCAAACTGCAATGGAAATGTCACATCAAGATGAACATTTTTTAGAGAACGTTTTGTTCACCGATAAATGTACGTTTTCATTGAATGGCCGTCACAATTCAATCAATGCTAGGTATTGATCTCGAGGAAATCCTCGTCAGATTTATGTCGCTCGTACCCAGCGTCTTCGAAAAGTAAATGTTTGGGGAGGCATAATAGGGAATCATGCCATTGGTCCATTTCTTATAGACGGTATGTTGACTGGGCGGAAATACTTGGAACTTCTGCAAAATGAAATTGTCCCAGCCCTTTGTAATTAACCAATACCTTTCGATTCCATATGATTTCAACACGATGGTTGTCCTGCACATAATTCTCGCATCGTCAGTGAATATCTCAGTGCGACTTTTCCTAATCGATTGATTAGTGGCCACGGATATTTTTTTATTTTTGTAGAATTTTTACTTATTTAAACATTCTTTAAAAGTTTTTACTTAATTTTCGAAAGTACGACGATACTATTTTGTCAATAAGATTTTTTTTTTAACTTTAGTTTTTGTTTAGTTTTGTTTAGTGATTCAAAATAAAACGATCTTTGCATAATTTCAAATTATTAAAAAAAAAAAAAAAGAAAACCACAAGTGGGTTTTGAACTCTAATCGTCTGCGATGTCTGTATCGCAATGTCGAATTCTTACCACTAATCCACGAAGGATTTATAATTATTCCGTAAGAAGAGTGTATGAAACTCCTCAAATCATAGTAGAAATTATTCTTGGTTAATAATTTAAAACTTTAGATTAAATAATCACTACACATTTTTGCTTTATTGTGGTCAATCAGTTTTTACTTTGTGCGAAATTAAAAAATGGAAATACGTCACACATTCGACGTTACTCATAATAATTATGACCGAGGTGATTTAGCTCGAATCTAACGTCTAAAGGTGTGAGACTATCGTTAGTGGTAATGTAACGTAATATAAATTATAGGTTTTTCCGATTATTTCTCACCTCTACGAGTTTCAACTCTTTTTATTTCACAAGGTAACTGTGTTTTCTATCTCTTACGTTAAAAAGCCGGGTGGTAAGACACTCATCACTGTATACTTCCTCGAAAGTAATTAAAATGTGGAAATCGAGGCGATTCGCGTCAAAGAAAGATGCTCTTTTCTCTAATAATTATTTGTTGAGGATTTCTGAAAAATTGTTTCCATAAATCAATCAATATTTAGATACTACGTTGATTGCCACGTATCATTTATTATCAAAATCCTCATTTTTATTAAAAATAATATTAAACCCAGCAGGATTCTGAGTTGATCGGCGTCGATTATTACTGTGCCGAGTTTTCGACATACTCTCTGATGCCTCCAGTTTACCTTTCGAATATGTTGAAATAACTAGACAAGACATTGCTAGAGTTCATAAAAACTTAAAGACTTCTACTCTAAAACATTTTCCAATCCGAGAAGAAAGCCCTGAAAGAACTTCAGTCAAATCAAAATCTAGTCATTCTTTCAGCTGATAAAGGCAATGACACCGTCATCCTAAACACTTCTTCTTATACTTTTAAACTCTCAAATCTCATTAATAGTCCAGACTACAAACCAATTCCTAATAATCCAACAACCTATCTGGAGAAAACAACAAAAATCATTATCAATAAAACCTCTTTTCCAGTTGACATAAAACAATCTTTATTTCCTCGTGAAAAGTCTTCCAGAACACCTCGAATATATGGCCTACCCGAAATTCACAAACCCGATATTCCTCTACGTCCAATTGTCAGTGCATACAACTGCCCTACACAATCATTGGCCAAGTACTTGGCCAAAACTCTAAAACTTCTCGCCGAAAATGCTTCAACATTCGTCAAAAATTCTTTTCATTTCATTGAACTTCTTAAACAATACCCTATCTCATCGCAAACATTCTAGTAAGATTCGATATCGTTTCACCCTTTAAAAACATTAATATAGACGAAACTTTAAACATTCTGAAAATTAAATATAGTATCCAGGAAGCACTTATCTCTCATTAAAGATTGTATGTCCATTACTTACTTCATTTTCCAAAATCAATTCTACAGACATATAAACGGTGTCACAATGAGCTCTCCACTATCTCCAGTAATTGCCAATATCTTTATGGAAGATTTCGAGACCCGAGCACTATCCACATCAATGCTCAAATCCACATGTTGGCTACGATATGTTGACGATACATTCGTCATTTGGCCACATGGCAGGGATGCTTTGGTGTCATTTCAAACCCATCCATCTGAGTGGTATACATCCTAGTATCCAGTTCACTTTCAAATCTATTGAAGATTACAGTTCTTGAAATCACTTTAAATACTATGACGCACATTATATATATGTATATAAGTTATCGACCCATAAATTACGAACTAAGCTTTAATGAGGTAATGACCCAAGTCCAGTGAACTGAAGAACGCTGATTAAGACAACATACGTTCCGAATGTTATACTTTTAATATTATATTTCTTTCTGTATAAAAAATCATATTGTTAGTTAGTCTAGATTCTGCTTTTATCGTAGTAAAACCTATTGTTACTATTTTGCTATTTTGTGTTAAATAAATATTTTTTAAAAATATAGTTTTGGAAAACTCAAATATATTTGGCGCAGTCAGATTGGATGGTCAAACGGGCGTTAATGAATATAACTCTCGGTTCGTTTCTACGATTTTTTGACCATTTGAACCATATTCGCGAAGTGAATTCCAGTTGGGCGAATTGAGTAACCTAACGAGAAGATTCGTACTTCTATACCGGAGGGACTTTCAAGTGAATATTGTGAGTGTCTCTAGATCCAGTTCCAAAGCAAGGTATTCCATGGACAAGATCGCTACATTACTGTAAGTGAATTAATGTCATATAGAGAGCCTAATTTAACACTAGATACTGATTATTCAGAGAGTAGTAACTCAGATACAGATTCTGACTCAATTTTAACTAATTTACATTTTAATAGTAATAAGAAAATATTTTCAGAAATATTAAAATTAAATAATAAATTTAAAATGGCAGTTCCACAATTAAAGAAAGAATACTTAGATATGATTCCAGATTTTGATGGAAATCATACATTACTTCCTAGATTTTTAGAAATTTGCGAAAAACTTGTAAATAAATTTTATAATGCTGCGGATGTAAATGATTTTCAAAATGAATATTTGATGTCAAGTATAATAGCAAAAATAAAAGGCGAAGCCGCAATTAATATTTCTTCTTGTATTCTTAGAACTTGGCAGGATTTAAAAGATGCTTTGATAAATTCGTATTCAGATAAAAGAGATATTTATACTTTAAGCATAGAAATTTCAGATTTAAAACAAGGCAATGAATCCCCATTCGATTTTTATAACCGAATTCAACACCTATTAAATCATCAAATATCTGTTTTGTCTACAAAAACTGAACATATGGTTGAGATTAATATTCTCGGTAGCTTTTTCCGAAATTTAGCATTAAGAGTACTGTTACGTGGGTTAAAAGAACCTCTTGGAACCCTAATGCGTACAAAGAATCCTCCAGATTTAAATTCTGCATTAGGCATTCTGACAAACGATTTTCAAATATATCTCGAACAAAATAATTCTTCTCACAGTAAAAATCCCAAACCTTATCAAAATAATAATTATTCATCCAGGCCAAAATCCAATTTCCGACAAAACCAACAAATTATACATCAACCCCAAATTCAATACACACAAAGGAATCAATTTTCAACACAGAAAAACCCTATATATGCTCCGAATTCTCAATATATGAGACAATCTTCTTTCCAAAATAATCCTAGTACAAGCAAAAACTCAAATTTTAATGGAAACAATGATGCTTTCAAGCCAAATCCGAATAGAAAATTCCCAAACCCTACTCCAATGAGTACAACAACTAATAATACGTACAGACCAACGCAAAACTTCCAAAATAGGACTCATTTCCGTAACCCCAATAATTTTGCAAGCCAAAATAAAAATATTATCGCGGAAGAACTTTATAATATAGATAATATAGATTGTCCTGAAAGTTCATCCCAAGACCATTTTTTAGAGGAGCTAGCCTCGGAAGAAAACCACAGCATGTAGAATTATTAAACCTAACTAACAAAGAATGCGAATTGCCGTACATAATTTTCCCTGAACATAATTTAAAAGTTTTAATAGATACCGGGAGCACTAAATCTTTTATTACACCAAAAATAGGTGACAAATATTTTAAAAATTCAATATACAAAAAACCATTTCAAATTTCTACTGCTCTTGGAACAACCAAGGAAAATTTCTGTACCGTAATTCCTTCTTCGTCTATATTTAGGCATAAAAAGCCGCTAAAATTAAATTATCATATATTTAAGTTTCACGATTATTTCGATTGCTTATTAGGATTAGATAATTTAAAATTATTACAAGCAAATATTGATTTAGTAAATAATTTACTAAAAACACCTACTTGCTCAATTAAAATTTTCTATTATAGACCGGTCGCTGGCAGCACGAATTGTATAGTAGTGTCTCCACGTTCCGAACAAGTAATTAGGTTAAACATAAAAAATATAAAAAATGGTGACGTAATTGTACCTTATACAAAATTAGGAAAATTAGAAATTCCCCAATGTATTACAAGAGTTGTTAATAATGAAGCCCTATGCACCATTACGAACTCATCAGAGTCCCATTTTAAAGTTGATTTAAGTTCACCAATAGAAGTTGAAAAGTTCGATGAATACGAACAAATAAATCATCCTAATCTTAATTCTATATATACCGAAAAATTTGATATTTCGAAAATTCGTACCGAACATATGAATACCGAAGAGCGGAATTCCATTTTAAAACTAATAAGAGAATATTCGGACATTTTTCATATTGAGGGCAACCAATTGTCTTTCACTAATAAAATAAAACATAATATAAAAACTTCTAACGAGATTCCAATATATTCTAAATCATACAGATATCCGGAAATATATCGTAAAGAAGTCCAAAATCAAATTCAAGGCATGTTAGACCAAAATATCATCAGACCGTCTAGTTCTCCATGGTCCTCACCGATTTGGGTGGTTCCTAAAAAACTCGATGCCTCCAACAAACCTAAATTTCGCGTTGTAGTTGACTACCGACGTTTAAATGCTATCACTTTAGGAGATAGATATCCACTTCCAAATATTACTGATCTCTTGGACAAATTAGGGCGTTGTCAGTACTTTACCACGCTAGACTTAGCATCTGGGTTTCACCAGATAGAAATGGCAGAAGAAGACATCCCAAAAACCGCTTTCAACACCGAAAACGGGCATTATGAATTTTTAAGGATGCCATTTGGCCTTAGAAATGCCCCAGCTACATTCCAGAGGGTAATGGATAACATATTGAGAGGCATACAAAACGAAAAATGCCTTGTCTACCTAGATGATATTATAATATTCAGCACTAGCCTCCAAGAACATCTCATAAATTTAAGAGAAGTATTTCAGAGACTTCGTGAATCCAACTTTAAGATACAGTTGGACAAATCTGAATTTTTAAAAAAAGAAGTGGCCTACTTAGGTCATATTGTCACTCCAGACGGAGTAAAGCCAAACCCAGAAAAAATAAAGGCTATAAAACACTTCCCAATACCTGCTACAACGAAACAATTAAAAGGATTCCTAGGACTATTGGGATATTATCGGAAATTTATTAAAGATTTTTCAAAAATTACAAAACCCTTAACAATGCGACTGAAGAAGAATAACGAAATAAATATTAAAGACGCAGATTATGTTGAATGCTTTAATATTTGTAAAGATCTTCTTACAAATGAACCTATTTTACAGTACCCTGACTTTACGAAACCATTTAATCTGACAACAGATGCGAGTAACTTTGCAATAGGTGCAGTTTTAAGTCAAGGAAAAATAGGTTCTGATCTACCAATTGCTTATGCGAGTAGAACATTGAATGATTCAGAAATAAACTACTCTACGATCGAAAAGGAACTCCTCGCTATAGTTTGGGCTGTTAAATATTTCCGTCCATACATTTTTGGTCGTCGTGTGACTCTCGTGACAGATCACAAGCCTCTTCAATGGCTATTTTCGTTAAAAGATCCTAGCTCAAAATTAGTTCGCTGGAGACTAAAACTCGAAGAGTATGACTATGAGATTGTTTATAAAAAAGGTGCTCTAAACACAAATAGTGATTGTCTATCAAGAATACGATTAAATGCAAATGAAACTAAAGACATAGAACCCGAAACACCTCCAAATTTCTTCGACTATATAGAAAATTTTGATGAAACATTATTAGGAACCCCAAATAATGTAGATTCGGAGTCTTTGATTGTTGAACCCGATGAAATAATAAATGATCAAGATGCCAATGATGAAGATTCCCATGATAGCGACGGTGTTACAATCCATACAAACATAGAAAATCCGATTACAGGTATACCTATATCAGAAAGCTCGGTAAACACTGGAATGAATCAAATTATCATTTCTCAAGTTAATTACGAACCAGCAGCACCATCTATTATAAAACTTTATGATAAAAAACAAAGAATTCTTGTACAATTCTCAAAAAATGACACTGAACGCGATATAGTTAAATTTGTAAAAGAATATATAGCACCTAAAGTTAAATATCATTTGTACTTCGAAGATCCTATATATGAAATATTTAGTAACGTCATACAAAAATATTTCAAATCTTCGCAATTATCTCTTATTAAATGCACCAAGAAGCTAATTGATATTCCACCAAATGAAATTGAGGAAATAATAAAAAATTATCACGAAGGAAAACAAAACCACAGAGGATTAGATGAAACAGAAAGTAGAATAAAGGCCTTATATTATTGGCCGAATCAAAGAGCATCTATCCAAACCTTCATAAATGATTGTGAAATTTGCCAATTAACAAAGTACGACAGGAAACCTATCAAACCCATGTTCAATATAACACCTACTGCAACTAAACCCTTCCAAATTGTACACCTAGATTCGATTACGTTGGAAAATACAAAATTTTTAACTATAATAGATTCTTTTTCTAAATATGGTCAACTATACAAAATAAATTCAGCTCAAGGCATTGAAGTAGCGAATGCATTAATCCGATATTTTACTCATCACTGCATACCAGAACAAATAATATCTGATAATGGAACCGAATTAAAAAATTCAGTTGTCAAAGAACTGTTAGAGTTACACAAGGTAAAAGTACATTTTATAAGCTCTCAACATCCAGAGTCTAATGGAATTGCCGAGAGATTTCATTCTACGATCATTGAACACGTTAGACTACTAAATAATCAAAAAGAATATAAAAATGACCATATTGAACATAAAATAAATTATGCCTTACTAGCCTATAATAATAGCATCCATTCAGTAACAAAAATGAAACCATACGAGCTGATTACGGGACATATAGATAATAACTCTCCTTTCGATATCAATATCGAGCAACAAGTTTTAAATAATTATATTTCAAACCATAAAGAAAAGATGAAAATACTTTATTCTAATATCAATAAATCTTTACAAAACGTAAAAGAAAAAGTAATCTCAAAAGTTAACGAAAAACGAGAAGAATTGCCTGAAATAATCCCCACTAAAATATTTGTGCGTAACAGACAATTCCAAGGTAAAACAAAAAATAAATACAATGCTGAAGAAATAAGCAAAATTAATAAAAAAAGGAAAACCGCGAAAATAGTTACTCGACATAAAAATACTGCCGAAAATATCCACTTTTCTAACGTCAAACGACCTAAAAGAAAACCTTACAAATTTTCAGGTTCCTCGCAATCGGATGCGCAGCAATCCAAATAAAAGATGTTACCCATAATCTAGGCATACTACCAATCAAATTGGGACCTGCAAAACTTCAAAAATCTAGCCACACATTTGTCCATTATTACAATTTAAATCCGCTTTTAGAAGAATATGATAGCTTAAATATACAATATGATCACTTGAAAAATAATCTTTCTAATTGTAAATTTTTTAATAACGAAACAAAAAATTATGTTAATCTAGCACAGTACGTCAAAAATAACATTGAGGAACAATTTGAAAATCTAAACATACATACAAAATTGCAAAGAAATAAAAGAGGTATAATCAATGGGTTCGGTTCAATTATTAAAGCTGTAACAGGAAATTTAGATGCCGAAGATGGCGAAAAAATTAACTCAATACTAGAACACTTAAAGACGAATGAAGCAAACTTGCAAAGCCAAATCAATAACCAGTATTCGCTAAGTCACGAAATTATCAATAATTTTAATGAAACAATTCAAAACATACAAGAAAATGAAATTAATTTAAAATCAAAAATTTTGGCAATAAAAAATATAGTAGACTTCCAAACAAATCTTGAAAACGTCAACTATTTAAAAGACATGTTTAACGAAATTATAATAACATACAACCTAATACTCAATACAATGGAAAATGTCCAAAATTCTATTACATTTTGTAAACTAAAAACATTACATCCTAGCATTATTAAGTCCAGTGAATTATATAATGAACTCCAAAAAATTTCATCACATTATAAAACACAACTACCCTTTGAAGTAAAATATGAAAACATTTTAGATTTCGAAGCTATTTTACAAATAACATGTAAAATAGAAAAGAACCAAATACAATATTTTCTTTCAATTCCTATTAATTATGAATCTAATTTCGACCTTTATAAATTATTACCAATCCCAACTAAAAGTAAGTCAGAATTTGTTATCATGTTACCAAACTCAAGATATTTATTAAAAAACGAAAAAATAACAATTCCTCTAAATGACATTTGTACTTATGGTAAGATCTTTCAATGTCCTGGTTATCTCCAAATCAACCACGAGCACTCATGTGAAGATGAAATTCTATTTCATGGCATCTCCACACACTGCCAATACTTAAAAGCGAAAATTCCATTAAACCATATCGAAATTATCCCAGAAATTAACCAATATTTAGCTGTCTTTCCTAAAGAAGAAAAAATACTCATTAAATGTGCAGAAGAGACGCAAATAAAAATCCTAAACGGAATTTATCTCATAGAGAACACACCATGTAAAATTATATTCCAGAATAAAGAGTTAACCTTTCAAGATGTCACATCAGGACAACCAATGATGATAAACGTACCACAATTAAATCTCGACATTCTTAAAATAGCACCAATGGAAATAACGTTAAATTCATTAAAACTTAAAGATATTCCAAATCATGAATTAAGACCCATATTACAAACTACGCCTGTGTATCACGTTCCAAGTATTTGGACAACACTATTGTACATTGGAATAATTATAACAATTATTGTTCTTTTTAAAAAGAAAATAGCGAAAACAAAGAAAAACAATTCTACAAAGAAGGAAGAAGAAGGGCCAACAATCGAACTTCCACAACAGGCTTCGTTCTAGGAGAGGAGGAGTTATCGACCCATAAATTACGAACTAAGCTTTAATGAGGTAATGACCCAAGTCCAGTGAACTGAAGAACGCTGATTAAGACAACATACGTTCCGAATGTTATACTTTTAATATTATATTTCTTTCTGTATAAAAAATCATATTGTTAGTTAGTCTAGATTCTGCTTTTATCGTAGTAAAACCTATTGTTACTATTTTGCTATTTTGTGTTAAATAAATATTTTTTAAAAATATAGTTTTGGAAAACTCAAATATATTTTATATACATTCCTGTTAGAATTCAATATTCATAATGTTTATCCATCTGTCAAAAATATACTAATGATCGTATTACGCCAAAATTTGACAAGTATGCGTAAAAATGTTGGACTTTCTAAAACTAATATTTTTTAGGGAACGTAGTAACCTAATCAGCGAAGAAAGTTAGTTATACTTTCACCAGATATAATAAAATGACTACACAAGGCATATTTACCAAATTGCATATAGCTCTATTTCAGCAACTCAATATATCCTGGATTATTTCAATAATTTCAATTGTGCGGTAATACCTATTATTAGTTGGTATTACTGCATAATTAATAGTTACATAATAATTCTTCAATAAAGTGATATATGGTTGAATGCTCGAATAAATGAACTTTAATCAAATAAAAGGCAGATATCGAGCACAGTTTGTTATTAAATCTTGCCCAAGTACTTTCGCTCCTAGAGGATCTTCAGGAGCATCTGAAATAAGCCAAGAAACGTCGTTTTTTCAACTTAAAGGAAATTGATTAACTTCGAAAAAACTCGTTGAGTTTGATTGAAAAGTTGATGATTGATAAATTTTTTTTTCTTTTACTATAAAGTTTTAGACTTACTTCGTCAAAATTTACACAACACTAGACAAAGGATAAACAGTTTAAATTTTTTTTCATTTGAAGAAGCTACATAATGAGAGAGAGAAGCTACATAAGCAAAGAGAATGGCTCCAATTGCACAACAAGCTTGTTCATGATCAATTGATCTATTGATCTACTACACTCTCCATATCTCTTCGTAATTTATATATACCATCTCTACAGTAGAACAAAAACAACAGACGCTATTGAAATACTCGCGTCATTAAAATGGAATTGGACAGGACACGTCGTCAGATTATCAGACAACCGATGGACGAAACGTATTTTAGAGTGGAGACCAATGCAAGAAGCAATACGGAGCAGAGGACGCCCACCAACTAGATAGACTGACGACCTGAAACGTGTTAGCAATAACTGGATGAAAGCCGCACAAGACAGAGACAGATGGAAAGAGCTGAAGGAGACCTATGCGCAGCAGTGGACGCATACAGGTTGATGATGACGATGATGATGATCTCCACAATTGTATATTGTTAACAAACATCTCCCACTGTTGGTCAGTTGGTCTTGAGTAATGCTTTGACATTTTAGTTTTATGGTTCTCCCATTGACTGTGGGTTTAACTGAACTATTGGTATTATACCCCATTTATACACTTTGTTTTCAATTTTTAATTCTAAGTATTTCAATTTCAAAGTTCGATTTCTTCTATTCTACAGTATTGGAAGTGCTTGTTAGACCTTTTTATTGTAGTCAACTACCCACTATCTAATATATTGTTTAGTCTAGTTCTTACATTCATACTCTTGCCCACTTCAGTTACCCCCAAACTAACACCCAAATTATTACTGACAGGTTTGAGTATGAGATCTGGATTACGCAATCTACATAAAGTAATCTATATAATTTCATATTTCATCAGTTGACTTTCTATAGTAGTGTCAGTTGGACCTTTGGTCAATGTTCAGTTTCAAAGAATTTTGAAATGTGCAGATCACATTTCCATGATTTTGACTGCCTATCCAAGTTGTCATATGTCAGATGTCACTTTAACATTTACGTTAAGACCAGGAGCCAGGAGCCATTCTCTCTCCTGCTGTCACCCACTATGTATCTTCTTCAAATTTAACTTATTTTTAAACTGTTTGTCTAATCTTATCTAGTGTTGTGTAAATGTATTATTTATTATATAAATATAAATAAAAATATTCCTTTAGTTGAAAAAACATTTCTTGGCTTATTTCAGATGCCCCTGAAGATGCTCTAGGAGCGACAGTACTTGGTCAAGATTTAATAAAAAACTATGCTTGATTTCTGCATTTTATTTGATTAAAGTTAATTGTTCAATACATTAATAAAAAATTGATCATATATGGACCCTTTTACTTCTTTTGTCTCTCCAGTCGAGATATTAAAATGTTAAAACGTGGGATTAACGTAGGTTTTTTTTATCAGGTTTGTAATATATTCAATAAAACTATTTTACGCAAAAATCATTTGGGTCGACAAGTTTCCATTTTAATACATTCATTATCTTTTATTTTCGTTTTTCTTTAACTTTGTTATACTTTCCTGATTTCTTTTATAGTCAGAGCTTCCAAGATTTGAATATAAATTGGTAGCGGATAACGCTGCTACATTTTAATAAAAACTAAGCTCAGTTTTTCAAAGGACATTGTAGTTAACTAGTTTTATTTTTTGTGGTAGAGAAATGTCTCTAAAACTATTACAAAGTCTTTGAAATTAATATTTTCTTTTCTAGTTAGACTTTTATTTATTTACAAACTCAATGATGTATTGGTTATACAAATTTAAGTCCATATTCAATATAATAGTCACTATGTTTATTTTGTTATTTAATAGGTCTTTAGGAAAAGGACGACCTAATCTAATATGGTTGACAGTTTCGTCCAATATTCTTTGTATTCACCTTGGCGTGGATTTAATTATATTTTTAAATTGATCCACCTGGCATTTTCTTTTAAATCTTTTGCACGAAACCAGTGGCGCAACTACAATTCAGGAGGACCTGGGCGGAAATAACCGAATAGACTCCTCTCCCCAGTATAAGAAAAAGCTAAGACTTACCTCCATATTATAGGAGCTACCTAAATACAACATAATTGAAATTTTAAGATAAGATATAATAAAATTTATACCTATGCTATGCTAAAAATTACTTTTAATTGAATTAATCTGGTTTGGTTTTATTCATTATCCAAACATTGAAGCAAGGGTTAACATTGATAACACAAGATTGTTTTATTAATATTCATACTTTAATTTATTTCAGAGATTTTACTTCCAAACATTTTTTTTCTTATTTTTATTGCTGACAATTGTTTGATTACGTTGTCGAAGTTGATGCTTTTTGCTACTTCACGTTTAATCGAGAGCATTGCCAAATTATTTAGCTGGGTCTGGCTCATCGTGGATCGCAAATAGCTTTTTATGAACTTCAATTTTCAAAAACTCCTTTCACTAGAAGCAATAGAAACATATACTGTTCCAAAGATATTTATAACAGATTCCATCAGGTCCATATCAAGAATAAACTGTGTCATCTTCAATTTAGTCCCATTTCTGGCCTCTTCATTTATTCTTGTAGCTTTTATATGGTGGAGAAGTCTTTTAATTTTATTAACAATTTCTTACTTATCGATTTCTGTGTCACAATCATTGAGTAAATACTCGACCTGCACGATTTTGAATTTCTCGAATACAGTCTACATTCTTTACATTCTAGTTTAAAGCTGCTGGTGTAGCTTGTCTAAACATTTAAGCATACATCTTTAAGTTTCATCTTCGAGAGATAGTCGGGCATCTTTGGCTGTTTTTCCAGGCAATATCTTTTTTAAACGTCTTCTACATTTCAATGGAGATTTTCAGTTCATCACATTTCTCCGAAGCAAATTGGAGAGCCTTCGTGACCAACTCATATCGACTGTCTTCCAAAAAGACTTTAAACTTCGGAGTTTTATTACGTTTTTAAGGCTTTAACACTCTGTCTGTAAATACCTCTCTGGATTTCTTACAAAATGTACCCCCATAAACGAACGAATCCAAGAAATTTGAAATCACAAATATTCGAGAGATACATTTTAGCAGAGCCCCATGTTATAATATTTTCCTTGACGTCACACAATTTTTCGGTAACTTGAACTAATTTAACGAAATGTTTCAAAATAGGTTTTATAGCTTTGTGATTGGCACTTCATTTAGTGTCAGATAGCTGTTTTACAGATACACCTATAACTTCCATTAAAATCCCCCATCTATGTGGAGAGGACGAGAAGAAATTATATAAATTTTCTAAAATTGAAAAAAAGGTTACACAGCTAGGGTTGATTGCAAATGCATGAACTCCACACAAATTAAGAGAATGGTTTGCACAAGGCACAATCATAGCCAACAAGAACCGCTACAAGGAAGTGGGTAGCTCGCAAATCTCTGGAATGGTGGAGGAATTCACCAGGACAAAGACAGGCGAAACAGTTCATTACAGAACATTCGCCAAAATTTACGGCAGACCTAATAAGCAAAGACAGGAAAACAGTCAAGGTCATAGTAGGTCTTCTAACAGGGCACTGTGAGCTGAATAGGTACTTGAAGCTGATGGGATTATCAGATGATGACCTGTGCAGATTCTGTCACCTCGAAGAAGAAACAGCAGAGCACATTTTATGTCAGTGTGACAGTCTGGCAAATGTGCGGTTCTTTGCATTAGGAGAAGAAAATCCACCGGCAAATAGCTACATGGAAGGTACAGTCTCGAAGCTACTAGACTTTATAAAAAGGGTCAGGCTAGAGAATGTTATCTAGGACTAGAGGACCACAATAGATCTGAAAAGGTCGCAGTGGAATAGGCCGAAAGGCCACCTCTCTTAATCTAATCTAATCTAAGGCACAATCATGATTTTGCTATTTTTCCCATTGATCTTTGCTTGGACACCCGTATGGATGCCTGACATAGTGAATTTCATTAGCCTTGACTCCTACACAATTGTAGATCCAATCCATTTTTCAATATTTGAATCAGGTTTTTATGTGACTGCAACGTGTATTACAATGCGTACTAATATTTTATAAAAGAAAACATAAAGTAAACATTAAAACTATTTACTATGTTCTGTACCAGAGTGTAGTTTTATATGTTTAATTTTTTTTTCGTTATTTCTTAATTTTTATTTTATAATTTTTATGCCAATTTGGAGGCCCCACATATCAGAGACCCAGTGTGGACCGCCCCAGCTCCCTCTAGTTACGCCACTACACGAAACCTTATCCGAAGATAAAAATTTCCAGATTATTTTCCCCTTTGGCCCTATGACAATTTTTTTTAAATTATATTGTTTTGGGATGTTGGGGTGAAATTTTGATATTAATGTGTTAATTTTGACACGTTAATTCGAGCGCCAAGTAATAGACAGAATTTTCGGATATAGTTCATTTAGTCTAGGCGGGATCTGTTTTGGATTGGACATTTTCCATAGGAAGCTATTTTTTTGCTGGAATCTCTTCAGGATGTGCCCAATATCGATAATCACGATATGCGCCACTCGCAAACCCTGTGCTAAATTTTTTATTTAACAAAATCTGAAAACAATTGAAAATTTCTCATTTTTTTGCTCCTATTTTCGTTTATAATTCGGAAAATATTGATCCTAGAGAAAAAATTATAACAAGTTAAAAGTTTTGTTATTCAATTTTACACAATACTTCGTTAGCTAGAAATTGAAAATTTAATGTTTATTGTTGAAAAAATAGCAATATTTGGAAAAAAAGTACAAAAAAATGAAGTTAATCCTTTAAATGTTTTCGACTTTCTAAACTTGACTTACAAGCTCCATATTACACCTAGAAAAAACTTTTAATATGTTTAAAACGTGCGCTAAATTTTGTTAAGATCGGTCGGATAGGTTTTGCATAATAATTTTGCAATCCAGCCTACTGGAAAAAAATTGCAAATTTTCAAATTTATAGTAGGCCCTAAATAAGGCCCTCAGATAGTTGCAAATTTTTTTACACATAAAAGAAGGCTCAAACTTTCAAACGCTTTTTGTAAAATTTAAATCGGTTCACTAGGAGAGCCTAGAAATTTTTTTAAATGTTTTAAACATTTATATATATATATATATATATATATATATATATATATATATATATATATATATATATATATATATATATATATATTAGGCTTAGAAAAAAATTGAATAACTTTACGAGCTTTAAACATATCAATTTCAAAATTTATATACTTAAAGAATATTAAAAGACGCTTTAAAAAAAAAAACGATACATTCGGCTTACTGGTTGCCGAGATATTGAAGGTCAAAGTTGGCATACAGTTGCCGTGTAACCATAAGTGATAGAGGGCTCGTTTTTAAACAAATACCCTCGTCTTGTCAAGTACTTTTTATATGAAAAATTTTGCGTAATGCGCTTTATGGCAAAATCCATAAAAAAGACAAATATGTAAAAAACCGTTTTCGCGTAAAATGTCGCTCCGAATGCATGAGAGGTGGTGGTGGGGGACATTCACTCGAAATTTGAATCGGCGAGTTCAAAATTATAGCGCGCGCTAAAAATTGCATTATCTCGGCTTCTTGTTAACCAATTTTGCTCTTTCTTTTTTAAATCGATGTCTCGGACGACAAGGATTTCAAATATCATATTTTCAAATACCATTTTTAATTGCAAAATTGGGAAATTTGCAATAAACAATTGTATGCTAAACAAGTAATTGCATTTTTTCTTTATGTATTTTTTTGAGCTTGCAATTTATACATTGAAGTAAATTGTTACTTTTAGTAAACAAATATGTATTTATAAATTGTTAATAAATAATTTAAATTGTTAAAACAAAGGCGAACGATAAAATTTTTTTTTTCATAAATATTGATTGAATTATTGAAGATTGACTCAATCTTCAATAATTTTTTTTAAAGTCTTTTTCTTTTTTTGGAAGGACAAGAATCTTTAGGTCTGACCTTGACCTTTAATATCTCGGCAACCAGTAAGCCGAATGTATCGTTTTTTTTAAAGAAGCATCTTTTAATGTTCTTTAAGTGTATAAATTTTGAAATTGATATGTTTAAAGCTCGTAAAGTTATTCAATTTGTTTATAAGCCTAAAAAATGTTTAAAACTAAAAAAAAATTTAGGCTCTTCTAGTGAACCGATTTGAATTTTACAAAAAGTTTTTGAAAGTTTGAGCCTTCCTTTATGTGTAAAAAAATTTGCAACTATCTGAGGGCCTTATTTAGGGCCTACTATAAATTTGAAAATTTGCAATTTTTTTCCAGTAGGCTGGATTGCAAAATTATTATGCAAAACCTATCCGACCGATCTTAACAAAATTTAGCGCACGTTTTAAACATATTAAAAGTTTTTTCTAGGTGTAATATGGAGCTTGTAAGTCAAGTTTAGAAAGTCGAAAACATTTAAAGGATTAACTTCATTTTTTTGTACTTTTTTTCCAAATATTGCTATTTTTTCAACAATAAACATTAAATTTTCAATTTCTAGCTAACGAAGTATTGTGTAAAATTGAATAACAAAACTTTTAACTTGTTATAATTTTTTCTCTAGGATCAATATTTTCCGAATTATAAACGAAAATAGGAGCAAAAAAATGAGAAATTTTCAATTGTTTTCAGATTTTGTTAAATAAAAAATTTAGCACAGGGTTTGCGAGTGGCGCATATCGTGATTATCGATATTGGGCACATCCTGAAGAGATTCCAGCAAAAAAATAGCTTCCTATGGAAAATGTCCATTATGGTCTGAATTTCTACAGATGCCGCCTAGTCTAATTTCAAAGATTTAATTCGATGAGTGAAATTATACTTGGAGGCACATTTAGAGTTACATATCTGCCGGATACAGGCAAGTTGTAATTTTAGACGCAGAATGGAAAAGTCTGTAGGTATTTAATTTACTATACATTTCCAGCAACCGCCAAGTAAGACTCGTTTTTAAAAGATTTTAGTTTAAATTAAAAATAGCAGTATTGTATGTTGTCTGTTGGTCAGATAGCCAAATAGGGAAGGAGGTCAATTTGATATTGATACATAAAAATTACAGCGGATTGTTCACGAATTAAAACCGAACACACTTCCCCGGAACGTCGGAACTCTTTCGTCTTTTAATAGCTATGAATCGGCAATCTTTCCGGGTGTATCAATATTACGTAAACCCCTTTCAGGCCAAAACTAAAATACCGACAAAATTCGCATCATCAAATCGCCAATTTTACACATTCGAAGTACCGACCGCTGGCCAACATGTATCTTTCATTCTCCCCTCAAAGGCGTTTGATGTCTCAGCATTATTTAAAATATTATTTAGAATATTTTACAGTGGCGTAACTAGTGAAAAATAGTATGATGGATACTTATATTAAAAATGACTTCCTACATTGAATACGTATATTAAGAATGGCTTCCTACATCTATATCATTAGAAAATTAGAATTTGATATACAGGGTGTTTCAAAAAAAGGTAACCCCGTCTCTAGGGTAGGTAAAAAACTGAAAAATAATTGGACATTGAGCAAAAATTTTACGCATTTTTTACGATTTTGCCGAAACTACTGGCAACATTGTAATGAAATTTTATACGAATATGTTTTGGAAGCTGATACATCCCATGAATTTGTTTTTATATCTGATTCTCATAGAGGGCGCTAGTTACACGGATCGTACTAAGTATTAGTCAATATAATGCCCTCCGTTTTCGCGAATAGACAAGTCTATTCTTTTTTCTAAAGATTCCATTAACCTTTTAAACGGTAGGGTATCATCTATGATGTCATTAAATTGACGTTGAATTCTTTCTTCCAATTCTTGGCGTGAATTTACCTCTGTAGCATAGACTTTTTCCTTAATATACGACCAATCTGCGTAGTCCAAAGGGTTAAAATCGCAAGTAATAATTGATGCTGGTAGTAATGATAAAGTTATAATAGGTATACCTTTATTTTCTCCAAGTGTGCCATGGAAATCTGACATTTATTGATTGTTATGACGATAAATCAACAATAATTAGAGTTTTGAAACCTTGTTATTTATAAAATCAAATCAAAATGTACTCAAATGTTGAATACACTGACATGTTATTAACGTTAGGCGAATGTTTAGGATGTTCTAGTGCAGCTGTGACACGTTATGCAGAAAAGTTTCTTAGAAGAAACTTACCGAGTAAAAAAACATTTAGAGCCGTTGAACGACGTTGTCGAGAAACTGGGAATGTGAGACCAAATAAAATAAATTCTGGTAGACCATGAACAACAAAAACAATTAATAAAGAAAATAATATTTTAAATTTACTTGATCAAGATCCAACAGTTAGCGTAAGGAATATAGCAGGACAAACAAATATTTCTTCTTCAAGTACTTGGCGGATACTGAAAGAACAGCAATTACATCCTTATCATTACAGACAAGTCCAAAAGCTCGTGCCAGATAATCTACCGATTAGAGTGGATTTTTGTAAAACATTGCAACAAAGGACAGCCCACAATCCAAATTTTTTAAAATGCATTCTTTTTACGGACGAGGCCACCTTTACGCGACAAGGTATGTTTAACTCCCATAATACACACTACTGGTGTGATGAGAATCCACGAGTCAAAAGGGTATCACATTACCAACACTCATTTAAAGTTAATGTTTGGGCAGCAACTTTAGGTAACAAATTAATAGGTTATCATATTCTACCTGGAAATTTAAATGGTGATATGTATCTTGATTTTTTAAACAATTCCTTATTCGAGATATTAGATGATTTAACGCTAAATGAGCGAAGATCTTTATTTTTTATGCACGATGGAGTTCCACCACACTTTGATAGAAGATGTCGTAATTGGTTGAGAAATCATTTTCCGAATCGATGGATTGGTAGAGGTGCAGAAGCTCCGATTCATTGGCCTCCTCGATCATGCGATTTTAACCCTTTGGACTACGCAGTTTGGTCGTATATTAAGGAAAGAGTCTATGCTACAGAGGTAAATTCACGCCAAGAATTGGAAGAAAGAATTCAACGTCAATTTAATGACATCATAGATGATACCCTACCGTTTAGAAGGTTAATGGAATCTTTAGAAAAAAGAATATACTTATGTATTCGCGAAAACGGAGGGCATTTTGAACACTTACTGTAATTGAATTTTATTTTATGTTCTTAGTCATTAATTTAATTTTCTTCTTGTGAGTTTTGTTTAGTTACTAACTATTTTATACCAGCATCAATTATTACTTCATAATTTTCAAATCAAAATATTCCGAAAACGGTACACAGTATCGAGTTTTACCAAGAGTACCTTTTTTGTGTAAAATTGAATGATGTATAAGTTTATTTGAAATTTTGATTAATAATTATACTCTTAAAAAAGTTATATTGACTAATACTTAGTACGATTCGTGTAACTAGCGCCCTCTATGAGAATCAGATATAAAAACAAATTCATGGGATGTATCAGCTTCCAAAACATATTCGTGTAAAATTTTTTTTTCTTCAACGCCCTGTATCTTGAAAACGGATGGCGTTACAAAAATTTTTTATTAAGCAAACTCCAATTATTTTTCAGTTTTTTACCTACCCTAAAGACGGGATTACCTTTTTTTGAAACACCCTGTATATCATAGGGTACAACATTACATCCCAGAATTTCGCTCAAAATATAGCTATTTTCTCACAAGATTAAGGCCAAGTAAGTCAACTGTCAAATTCATTAACACTCCGCACCAATTTATAAACATTTACAAGTTAAATCTAATAATTTTCTAATTTAATTATTTCCGTATCGGAAATCGAAACAAAACAAATAATGTAATATGTAACTTTCATTACAAACATTGTGATTTATAGTCCAGGCCGGATCTATCGAGAGGCAGACTATTTTCACATCGGGATATACAGTGAAACTTCTCCATAACGGACACCAACCGGGAAATAATTGTCCGTTGTGTAGAGTTGTCCGTTGTGTAGAGTTATCGCTTAATCAATTGAAATAAAAAGAAGTTCGATTTGCTTGATCTTTAATTATACGTTTTCGTACATATTTGCATAAGCATGTACACACATAAAACAAATAAAATACTAATGTAAAAAAAAAAGTAGGTATTATTTCTTAAAAAAATCATCAATTTTTGGTTTGTTTTTTGTTTTGAACATTATTTTTCACAATTTCTGACTCAACATTTAGAATTACCTCAGATATTTTTTGACTAACTCTTGCATCACCCTTATAAATAAAAAATAATTCTCTTAATTTTAGGTAAACATCACTTAAATTACCTACAGTTGTAGTAAGTTCTAGTTCATCGTCACTCTTATTGTCGAAAACATTGGGCATCTGTTCGTTTTCTTTAAAATCACTAACCCTAATATAAACAATATAATGCAAAAAAACGAAACATGGTGAAATTTTTTTTTTTGCCCCCCACACGACTCACAGAATATTTCAAGCGATCTTTCTTGTATATCGAGAAAATTCCATAGAAAATCATTCAGTATTGACCATACATTGTCGCTTCCCTTTTTGCCAAGTGTTACTGGGTAAATGTAAAACATACTTTTTGCTGTAGATATAATGTGAACATTAAAGGCATAGACGTTCAGCTGGCTCTTATAGTAAACATCGTTTGTTGTTATGTTTGGGATACTGAGATTTTTTCCAAAATCGAGACAAACAGCTTCGTGAGTCACAGAGGTTCGACTTTTTCTCTTCGCAGCCCTTTTTCTACTGTAAAATACCTTAGCCTTTCTTTTGTGTACATCATTTTGTATCGTAAGCTGGCGTATTTCCTTTTGCAAGCGTTCATTTTGAACAAGATCGAACCTGTTTAAAATATCAGACTGAAGAGATTTTATTTTTATAAGAAACTCATCCCAGGAACTACATGTATTGGTTCTGGGATATCCAAAGGCTATGATAAATTTTGTATTAAAAATTGTTCTGTAATACTCGTAAGCTATTTTCATAGAAGGGTTCAACTCGCAAAACATTTTGAACATCTTTTTTATGTTTAGGTCTTCAGGTAGGTATAATTTTTTACTATCATTCACACTGTAGTGGCTTTTCCTGACTTTATATGTTCGTATATTGCTGCAAGAACGTAGGATTCCAATTTTCTAGGATGGTTTTTTTCTCCCCTTTTATCTTTAGGGGAGACTCCAGTCATTTTTAGTGAATTTTGTAATATCTCTAATTTTTTTTTCTTTATTCCATGAATAGACATAAAAGCTTGTCTACAAATATTTATTTCTTTTAAGTTATTATCAGTGCTAAAATGTACCCTGTAAGAATATGCAGCACTTCTCAAATTTGCTTCGTCTTCATCTTTTCTAGGCCTTCTTCGGCGAATAGGTAGTACTGTAATCAATCCACATAAGTATGAGTTCTGCTCATTAAAAGAAGTCATTGTGTTAAAATTCTTGGGCACAGTTTTTCTTGTTTCTTCAGGAACATTTTGAAAACATTGTTTACGAAAAATTACAGGTTGCACCTACCTCGTGACTCTGCAGTCTATTTTTTTCATGACATCTCTCATTCTGTCGTGCTTTTTCCTCTTTTACGATTCATTTCCACTACTATTGTTTTCTATATTTATTGTTATTTACTACAAATCACTTGGAAAACAATGAAAACACTAGCTTACCCGACAAACCTAACTCTAAGCTGCGCGTATTAGATCAACGTCTATCCGCTGTTTATATGGATATGTCCTTTTAGGACCTGTCTGAGGACTTGCCCCCTATTGGCGGTATGTGCGTAAATTATAATTAGCATTTCATGGGAACTAGGCGCTTTTAGGACGTGTAATAAGCCGCTGACCACTTCTATGTTAAAATTGCTAAAAGATGGCACCACTAGATCGATTTATGAAAAATTGCGACTTGCTCCCTTTTGGACCTGTACCCTGCATTTGTTGTCGAAACACAAAATCGAAATTTCATGTTATAGGTTTCGAAGATTAGGCTCTAACAATAGAAACTTCATAGTGACCAGTCAATAAAAGTGATAAATTTTACACCTTTATAAAAACTGACCTTACTTGCGGCAAAATACAAATATTGCATACTAAAACTGCAATCTTCACCTTAAAAACGCATTTTGATTTTTGTCTACACCACACTGTGATGAAAAGATATCTAATTTTTACCGTCGAGTTCATACAAATTTTATTTAAAATTGATTTCGCGCGCGCGACATTCCCAACCGCCAGTCGCTTCAAGCTTTGCTTCTGAGAAAACGGTTAATTCTACACAAAAAGTGCTAATAAACATTTATATTCAAAATTATCTCAGACTCATTTTGTATTTGAAATATTTTTCTCTACGGCGTTAAGATTCTTGGTAAATCGATTTTTTTCGTCTCCCCCTACGAGGGGTTATACTCTCAGCAAAATTCAGTGGCATTTTCGTCTCTGACGACTGGAGTACAGCAATTCATATTGCAGCGGAAAATTGGTAGGTTTAGTGCTTTTTAGTGCTTCATTGCCTCGACTATAAACATGCCACAAGAAAACAGCTGTAGAAGGTTTCAGAATTGTTTTGGAAATATACCAAAAACTGATAAATGTTGTAATCAATGTATCACAATGTAGGTGCAATGAATTTTGTGGCAAAAAATTGCAGAGTTTTATTTTTAATACCAAATTCTGGTAATAATCAACTGCGAACAATTACTCATACAAAGTTAATCAATATTTGATAACTTGACCGATAGTTACAACAAAATTACAAAATCGAAATATAATCAAACTAACTAGTAAATCAAACTAGAAAAGTAGTTAAATTTGGTTATCAATATTAAAGTCCAAACTAATCAATCATAAAATAAATACCACATAATATAAGGTTGTGCTAGTTTTCCTAACGATTTAGCGTACAGTTTTAATGGAAAATATGTTCTCGCTATTTTACCCTGGTAGCTTGATTATTGTCACAAGATATTATCAAGCCATTATAGTAGGTTGTGCGATGAAATCTTTTCTATTAACGTAATGTCAAGCAAGCAAATCAAGCAAAGTAAAGAAAGACGTTTCAATAACTCTAGATCTTACGAATAATGACATAATTTTACTATATAATAAACAATTTAGTTTTAAATTGTTCGTAGATTTTAAATTTAAAGTTTTTAAAGTTAATTTGATAATATTTGAGGATGAATAATATAATGAGGCAGTGGTTCTCAAATTTTTTTTGGTGACAAAACCGTTTTAGAAATCTAAATTTTTAACGGAATTCTAAACTATTAATACCTAAACTAAAAGTAAAACCGAATGAACTATCTTACAATAAAGTCGTCCAAGACACCTACTAGATTCAGTGCTTATAATGGTACATTTTCCTCCATAGACTTATCCATAAGTGATTCAACTATCGCTCCATTTCTACAATGGAATACATTAGACCACCTATATGATAGTTATCATTTTCCAACAATAATTGCTCATGACAAAGACGAAAAAACCTGTACAACACCATCTGAAACGTGGAAATTAAAATCAGCTGGTTGGGAAAAATACTCGAAACTCGTAAGTTTGCGTATACCAATGCTCACTATATCAGATAATATAGACACTACACTAACAGCTTTTAACGACAGTTTTAGATGCAGCCAGAAATTCTATTCACTCTGTGCGTGACTGACGCGACATCTACCGCCTTCATCTGATAGTTTTGGACCTACCAATTTTCATGTTAAACATATGACATATGTTTGACATTGTTAAATACAGGCGAAATTGACAATTATTAAAGATTAACTTTTTAATTATATAAAAATATAATTATTTTGTACATAAACTGAAAAATCAGTTTATGTACAAAATAAATGTAGTATTAAAAACTGGGTTTCTCAAAATTCATCATAATATATCTTTTTAAACCCCAAACGGAAAAGAAAGGAAAAAGTCTAGTACTGGTAAATCAAGTTTTTTCACGTGAAAGAGTATATAATTAAAAACAGTAATAGTAAAAGTTATGATATAAAAGCTAAAGTCATCAGGCAATCTGCAGTTAGCTTGAAGCCTTATAAAATATCATTTAAGGTAAATTATTTAAATATTTCGTATTTCAATTGCATAAAAATGAGGTTATGTGATATTTACTTTTTCATATTAATAGCACGGATCCATCTTTTTCTTTTCTCTAATTTATATGTAATCTTTGGGAACCTATAAAAACTACACTTACTATTTTTGCTATTATTAGCACAATTAAATACGCAACATGTATTTGCACCTATTTTTGATAAAATTTATGCGTAAAAAGATAGTGTCCAATTTTGTCATATTTCGCCGCTACGCACGCTGTCATCGTTTCAAGGTACCCCTACCATGGTCACGCACGGAGCGAATAGAAAAGACCAAAAACACCACAAAAGCTCCTCTTCCTTGGTGGAACATTGAAATCGCATCTGCGTTAAAGCAAACAAAACATGCTTTCAACATATACAAGAAATATAACACTCCTAATAATTTAAACAATTTTAGATCTTTAAGGGCCAGATCTAGATTTTTAATAAAGAAAGGAAAAAGAGAGAGCTGGACCAATTACGTGTCGTCAATTGACTCGTCTGCGCCCATAAGGAATATATGGCAAAAATAAAGAAAATAAAAGGTTCAATAACATTTAATTATATTGACATAATAACTACAAATGATCTAACAACATCAAACAAACAAGAAATCTCAGAAATTTTAGTAGAACACTATCAATTTTATTCAAGCAATCAGCAATACCACCCTACTTTTTTAAAACATAAACCAAAAACAGAAGCATCAAAAATCACTATAGAAGATACTGATTGCCCACTAAACACTTCCATAATACTTGATGAATTAAATGAAAGTCTTAATAACACCAAAAATACCTCACCTGGACCTGATGATATAGCACCAATTTTATCGACAAACTACCTATTAGTACCAATGTTGTTTTAGTAGAGATTTTCAACAAAATTTACGCGACCCATAAATTTCCTTCTCTATGACTAGAAGCAATTATTATACCATTTTTAAAAGACTATAAACCAAAACACTTTACTTCCTCGTATCGACCAATATCTGTTACCTGTAGCATTTGTAAAATAATGGAAAAGATTCTAAGTGAAAGATTAAAATGGTACTTAGAAAAGAAAAATCTCCTTACATGCATACAAAGTGGATACAGATCAGAACGTTCTACAATAAATAATATCATAGCATTAGAATCTGAAGCCTTTATACATAAACAAAAATTAATAGCAATTTTCTTCGATATAACAAAAGCATTCGACACCACGTGGATATACCACATTTTAAAAACAATGAAAAGCTGGAAAATAGATGACAAATTCCTAGCGTTAACCAAAAACTTTCTGGAGAAGAGATGTATAAAAGTTAAAACAAACGGTGTCATATCAACTACTAAGTCATTGGAAAATGGCATCCCTCAAGGATCTGTATTAAGCCCGCTGCTGTTTTTAATAGCTATAAACAACGTATCTAACCATTTTTTACTTCAAGTAAAAGTAAATCTTTATGCCGACGATCTTGTAATATATATGAGGAGTAAAAACTTAGAATCAGCTGCATCAATCTTATAAAACACAATAAATAAATTGGAAGGGTGATCATTGGATATAAGATTAAGATTTTTAACGGAAAAAACTAAAGTAGTAATATTTGACAAGAGGAAAACACAACATAACTTAAATTTAAAACTAAACGGACACACTCTTACAACAATCAATGAAATCAAATTCTTGGGAATGACATTCGACTCTCAACCCAAATAGACATCGCATATAAATGTACAACGCATCGCATAAAATCATGTCACCAGAAAATAAACCTTCTAAAAGTCCTTTTTAATCACGAATGGGGTACAGACACAATAATTCTTCTTCGATTATATCAAGCTCTAATTAGAAGCCAACCTAGATTACAGACTCGAAGCCAATCTCTTGCCTTGGGAGTGAGTTGGTGGATTTCTTGAAGACTGCCAACGAACTTGGTGGCTGGGCACTCGAAGACAATGTGGTTAATTGTTTGTTCAACAGCGCTGCATTTGTCACATCCCGGACTGGCATTTATACCCCACTGGTTCACAGACTTGTTACAAACTCCATGACCAACTCCTATTCTATTCTAAGGTTGCACCATTCACGACGAGGAAGAGAAAAGCCGTCTGGTTTAATTATAGGGTTTTCTATGAGATTAGCATTTCTGATATCTGGATTCCATTCGCCCATCCAGTGCTCCTCAGTATTGAAATCAGCCAATCTTGTAGCAGTTCTAGTAGGTGGATGTCTGGATTTCAGTCTTAACTCTGTTTAGTCTAGCTCAGCGATGTCTGTATTTATCGGTAGTGCTAGGTTTTGTTGGCATTTTTGAACTAGGGGTTGGGTGCGGCTAGTCGTCTTGTTGCTGGTGGAGCGATGTTGCTTAAAACTGGAAGCCATTGGGTTGGTGTGGGCTTTATAGTTCCCGTTATGTGCCTCATTGTTTGGTTTAACTGGGTATCTATGACGTTTGTGTGATGACTGTTTAGCCAGACAGACAGTAGGATACACTAAGGACAGCGTGCTCGTTCTGATGACCTCTGCATTAGACCCCCATGATGTATTTGCTAATTTCTAAATAATGTTATTGCGGATCTTTATTTTTGCTAAAGTGTTTTCCAAATGCTGTTTAAATGTAAGAGTACGATCTAGAGTTACACCGAGGCATTTTGGGTTAGAACTGTGCTTTAGAATGGTTTCATCGCATTCTATGTTTAGTCTGTAATTTGCCTTGTGGTTGTAAAGATGGAAAGCTGTTACTTCAGTCTTCGATGTGTTTGGTTGTAGGCCCCATTTCTTAAAGTATGACGGCATTTCTTAACGGCATGGTACCATCTGGTATATTTTAAATAAAAGACCCTCCTTCCACACTGTGTCGTAGGCGCACGTCAAGTCTATGAAAGCTGCTACTGTTTTAAGTTTCTTCTGGAATCCGTTCTTAATAAATGTTGTTAAGGAGAGGACTTGATCGCCACAGCTTCTTCCCGGCATGAATCCAGCTTGTTTTTAAGAAATATTTGGCTTTGCGTGGTAAAATAATCTCGTTTGGATTATCCTCTCAAATATCTTATAGCAGACGCTTAAAAGAGCGATTGGTCTGTAGCTCTCAGGTAGTGCAGGGTCTTTCCCAGGTTTAGATAGTAGTAAAATAGTTCCTAGTAGTAAAATAACAAAATATCTTAAAAATTGTAAATTGTATAACAAACTGTAAAATTTCACAACGTACTTTCCAAAACTGCTATGTAAATATGTTATGTAAATATGTCATGTAAAAACTATTTCTAAAATAAAAATAAACCACCCCGCTAATAACCCTAGGGGTTGATGCGGTAAAAAAAGACGCCCAAGGAACTCAACAATATTTACAATATTATTTTAAAGTTGTCTACTTTAAAATGTATAATATATGTCTAAATTGTCAATACGAATGAGTTAGGTAAAGTTAAACTATTAGGAGAATTTTTCACTAAGTAACAAAAAACAAAATTTGTTTAATTTATTAATATTTATATTTTGAGAACGATTTCCGAAGTGAAAATCGAAACTTCAAAAACAAACTTATTTTAAAATTATGTTGTGGCTTATTTTTAACGAAAATAGTAATTACAATCAGAGGGTTATGTACAAAGTTTTTGTAAATACACGCTACATTTTCTACAAATTTTATTATGAAGTAAGTAATTATATTGCCTTTGTTTATATGTATTTCCGAGTGAATAAATAAATTTCCTTTCTCCTGAAAAGAGCCACATCATGCAGAAACGTAAAAACACAAAAATCTAACCATTTATTCTCTCTCATGCGTCAGACCACATCTCTCACTAATCTCCATTTTTAATGTCACGACAATTCTCCACATAATCTCTCAGGCAATAAACTACTTGAATGTCACCCCAACTTGCAGTATTTTTAGTACGTCACCCTCTGTAGAAATGGGAGTAGGTATATAGCAGAGAACAATAACTGCTGTAAATGAAAGACTCCTGATGTCGTTTAGAGGGCATGCACTCTCCCTTTTTCTTGTAAATTACAAGTGGGCTTTACGTTTATTAAAACGGGATTGTGAAAAATATGGGCAATCAGTTTTTATAAGCTTATATTTTAAAATGTAAAATTTGTTTGAAAAAAATAACACATACCTATTTTGCAGTTAGTTAATAACTTCGTATAAATATATCTACATATACAGTAGGTGATCAAAATTATTACGATCAGTCACAACATTTTAAATTTTTCACATTTGATCGAAAGTCTTATAGTAAAATCATATCCTGCTACACAATTAAGGTATAGAATTGTTCATATAAAACTGAGTGCACGTCATTCAAGATTCACGACGTCAGAACCCCACAGCGTTGCCAAAACATTAAAATAGTTAAAAAGTAAGGAATTTTTAAAATGTCAACTATTTAAGAATACAATACACTAAATAGGCAATCTCGTTTAAGATTGCAGCGCCATCGCGTATTTAACTCGAACCTTTCAAATAGACATTAATACATAACCTTACATTTCCGTGCTGGCTGACTGACGCGTTTTAACCTTGTTTAAGCTTTGTGCTTCTTCAAGGATGGTTTTTAATATATTTATTAATTGGTGCTTATAGCTTGGTTGGTTCGTGCGAGGACTAAGACCGGGTGCCGCCGCTGTAGGCAGGAGTGTCCGAAGAACTGTATACACGACCGACAAGAAGAAGCAGCTGGGAGCCGTGTGAACCAAGCCCGTCACTAAGTACAAGTTCCATATGGAAAACAATTCTTTTCAGATTGTTTGGCCTTTATTGGTTTGTTTGGAAATCGTGTGGAGGATAGCTTTGGCTGTGTCCTCACCTAGGATCAGGTATCATTGTGCAATGAGATTGGAAAAACACAGAAAACCAATCTCCCCCTGTCCTTGTTAATTTTATTCGACTCTTAAGGAGTGTGTGTGGTGCTCACTTGTGTGGTGTATGTGTTAGGTTTGTGTATGGTATGTTGGATGAGTTTCTATGTTTATGAATTGTGTTGGTGTGAGCGTGTTGGTAAAGTGTAATGTGTAATTGAAAAGTGTATGTATTTCTGTTTGTGTGTGGGTGTGTATGTGTATTTAGGTGCGGAGTTGGGTAAATGTTTGATTTATGCGGTTATTGTAGTGGGAAGTGGTAATGGCATATCCATATAATGAATTGGAAATTTGGTTAATAACTCGGATGGTTGCTCTTCTCTTTTCAGGGAAGACGTTGAATAGGGTCATGGATATGAAGTGAATTAGGGATTTCATATCAGAGGAAAGGTTGTATGAAGGGATTTGTTTAGGAGTATATACTGGTTGGGTTTGATCATAGTTGTTTTGAAATATGTTTCGGTGTGGGCATCTTGGTGAGAAGGCGGGGTGGGAGCCGCTATAGTTCAGGCATTTAGGTTCGGATATCTTGGGGCATGCAGTTGACCTGTGATTTTGTCCGCAATATGGACATGTATAGGATTTTTCGGGGCATTCGTTGTTGAAATGTGTTTGTTTTTTTGAGTTATGGCAAAAAAATAGAATTATTTTTGTTGTGTACCTCAATGTGATTTTTGGATAAAGCGTGATAGTAATTTATCGTTTCATTCTTTCCCCAAAAAGGATATACAAGATAGAGTTTTATTCAATGGCAGTTTAGTTAACAAACGAAACGTATGGAAATATCTTCTACAAATGGAAAAGAGCCTAGTCCTTATATGAAACTGTGCAGTTTACACTTTAAAAATGAAGATTACTTTAAGGGTATGTTTAAGTATTATATAAAGTAGCTATCATTAACAGGTAAATATTTATATTTTAGGAGAAAACTTGTCTAAACTGAGAAGATTGAAAAGATGTGCTATACCCACTTGTACGTTACCAAAAGTCAAAATATTGTCAAAAGAACTCCCCACTAACTCTACCAGAGCTGAACGTTCTAAAAACCGCACAAAACAAAAAGTGAACCCAGAATGTGATCCTGAACAACCAGGTATTCTAGATGTTGATGTTACCAATATAACAAATGAGCTATCAGAGGAAGAAATTTTATGTGTTGATGCACTATTGCAATTAAGCGATGTAACAGTAAAGTCTTTTAAAGACTTTCAAGTTCAAGTCAACACTCCAAAAGTGGTTACGTTATTAGATATAATAACATCAGATACCATGTTATGCAGTTTTACAGGATTGCAGAATTTCCAATTACTGGATGGAATAGTGTCATCAGTTAATTTAGTGTATAAAGACATTATAAGTCATAAACTAAGTGTAAGACAGCGAATAATTCTAACATTTGTAAAATTGAAGTTGATGATATCAATCAATCAAGTTGATGATTGCAAATGATAAGTATACTGGCAGAAGTGCTTCAATGTGCTCTATATTTGCCTTCAAGTGCAGAATTACAAAAGAATGTGCCCATTTGTTTTAATAATTTTGCAGATACAGAAATGATTCTGGATTGCACAGAAATAAAAGTGTATAAACCAAAGTGCTTGTGCTGCCGAATACGTTTCTATTCTTAGTATAAAGGACCCGAAACTATAAAATTCGTGACAGGGGTATCCCCTTCAGGAGTAGTCACTTTTGTAAGTAGACCATATGGTGGTCGTGCATCAGACAAAATTATCTTTGAAGAAAGTCGTGTAATTGAACAAATTAAGCCAGGCTCTGCAATTATGGTGGATAAAGGATTTTTATCCATTTTTAGAAAAACGAAAACAACTAATTCGTAAAGAAGTAATTCAAAACTCAGACATTGCAGCGGCTAGAGTTCACGTTGAACGCACAAATCAGCGAATAAAATTATTTAAAATTTTGAGTAATAAACTTCATACTAGTTTTATACCATACATACAAAATATCTTTATTATTATCTGTGCTGTGACTAACTTGTCTTCGCCAATATTGACAAATAATAAATTTTTACAATAATAAATATGTGTCTTTATTTTGACATGCATATGGAAAGTAACATATATTTGAAATATTTAGTTTTAACATTTAAAAGCAATTTCTTGGCAAAATCATCATTATAAGGTACATTTAAAATTACCATACTGGCATCATATGGACAATAAATTAAAAAATAACATTCTTTTATATTTAACATTGCCATCCCACACTGAATTTGTCCATAATACATGTGACATTCCTTTAATTCGTATATGTTATTTTCATTATTTTTCAGGTAATTTAATGTTTTTAGAATGTCAGACTGATTTTGTAGCACCTACAAAAAAAAAAATGATGAAACGGTTGCAAGTGTGAGTCCATAAATGCAATGGTTAAGCAAAGAAAAGGGGCTTTCGGGACTTATAGTTTATGTCCCATCCTCAGGCCAGAATAAGAGGTTTTAATTGTGTGCTGTTAAAAAGTTATCAGTTAACAAAGATATCAGTTACAAGTAGGTTGTGCTTCTTTGGTGCCCCACGTTGGGCGCCAAAATGTAACAATTTACTCAGAAAGATGAGAGCCAATGTGTAACAATAAAACATACTCTTAACTCAAACTCTTAACTAACGTTAAGATCCAATTATTTAAGGCTTCGTCTAGCTTAGCCTCTCAGGTGTAAGTTCGTCTCATCTTTAATGAAAATCTGAGAAACGAGTTTGGCTGAAACAAATAAAATAGGATATTACCTAATCATATTTATTATACAGAAATGATTACCTAATATTTTAATATTAAATAAAACAAATAAAGCAAATCCTGCCTAGAGCTTAACAAATTGGATAAATGTACTGTTGGCTTCATGAAGGTGACTGGATGGTAGCCTTCATACGATTGGATGAATTGTAGTTAGCGTGGTTGTTGGCTTCATGCAGGTGACTGTAGATGGATTGTAATTTCAAGCAGAAGCAGCGGCCATGCTACGGCGATTTACTCCCTATGTTGGTTCCACAAGGCCCAGGAAGTTCTATCCATGAGGTTAGGGTATATTCCACCAAAAGATGAAAAAGAAAAATTTAATAATCCAAAAAAACTAAAATGAGAAACCTTGCGTTTTCTCATGTCAGAAAGGTTAAATAATGAGAAACACTATGCGAAAGCAATCATCCAGCCAACTACAAAAGCTGTTAAATATACAAACAATTCTTTGCAATATACAAACCAGCAGAAAAAATATCCGGAACTTCTTCCTAAGCAAGTCAACTCTACCAATACTAAATCTACAATATATACAACCCAGCATCACGTATGCTCAGGTAACATCTAAAAAACAAATGAAATTCTTTAGCACAAGTAAGCAGCAACACCAAAACCAGTCATCACACGATACCAAAGGCGATATTTTCGAACTGAAACAAATGATGAACGTACTCATTGGACAAATGAGTACGATGTTACATTTTTTGACTACAGCTATCGCTACACTATCTAAATGGCCAAGTTTCTTAAAGTGGCATTCTGAAATGCCAACGGGCTAACTCAACATGTTCAAGAGGTCAAACCCTTAATACTCAACAATAACGTTGACATAATGCTGATATCTGAAACCCACCTTACCAGCCGCAGTTATTTCAAATGTCCTAATTATGTAATATACATCACCAATCATCCAGACGATACGGCACACACTGACAGAAATAAAATATTAGATCTGGTAGATTTTGGTGTCACCATGGGTTTATCAAACAACTTGAGGGCTTCTTCTTGTTATGATTTGTCTTCTAACCATTCTCCTGTTTTAATAGAAGTACGTTTAGAAATTCTTTACAGAACATCACTTGCCACATTAACTAATAAATCCACAAATTGGGAACAATTCAGAGAATTACTAATCAAGAAATTAGAATTAAATATCTCAATAAAAACAAACCTGAAAATTTACAATGCCACAGACTGCTTTAACCAATCCATATAAGAAGCTGTATAGGAATCAACAACAATCAAGGAAATAAACCGCCCTACTTATGAACTACCCAATAAAATCAAACAAAAAATTATTGAGAAACGAATATTAAGAAGTAGGTGGTAGCACCACAAGACAAGACCAATTTGAATAGAGCTACAGCACAGTTAAAATCGTTATTAAATAATCACAAAAGAATGGTATATATTCTTATCTCAGACATCTTTCGCCTACAGAAGCTACTGCGTATTTACTCTGGAGAGCAACCAGGCAAATAGAACGTTCTCAATTCTCCAACCCTCCAATCCACACTGAACATGGCTCATGGGTAAAAAGCAATAAAGTGAAAGCAGAAATTTTCACTCAACATCTTAAAACGGATTTCCTGCCATTTCTGCAGATGAATGTATTAATATAGATAATGAAATCCAAATGTATCTAGAATCTCCTTATCAACTTGAAACTCCTCTAAAAGAAATTACATTGAATGAAGTCAATAGTATTATTCACGCTAAATTAAACCACAAAAAACCTACAGGGTGTGATCTAATTACCGTAAGAATCTTAAAGAAATTACCAAAAAAGCCCTACTTTTTCTTGCATAACTGTACAATGCGTTATTAACAACAGGACATTTTCTCGTTTGGAAATTAGCCCAAATAATAATAATTCCAAAACCTGGAAAATACTTGGAGGATATAAAGTCCTACATACCTATAAGCCTGCTCACTATTATGTCTAAAATACTGGAAAAACTACTCTTATCCAGAATAGAGCCAATAATCTATCTGATTTTCTAATTAGTCTCTCTTTGTTCTCTTGTGGATATTTCCAGATGTGTAACAACATAGCATCATAGCATCATCTCTTGGCAACATAGCATCAAGTTGTTGAGCCTATTATTTCTTGTCCCAAATAATAGTTTTTATGTATAACAAAATAAAATAAATAGTAACTGAATGAAAAGTTCTAGTTAAAAATGATTTTTTCCTGAAAGTTCTTGCTGTACCATACATTTACTAATGTACATTGTAAAAGAGTGAAATATTAAATTCAGATTTTAATAAAAAATTACTCTGCGACGTTTATTACATAGTAAAATATTGTCGACTGCGGCAACCGTTTCTTTGTAATACAAAGAAGCCACTTCAAGTTGGTATTTTAAAAAGTTCACTCAAACAAGTGTAGTTTAGGAACTTGCCGTGAGTTTTATTCGATAATTTTTAAATGCAGACGGAGAGTTACGTCTCTTTTACGTAAACTTGTTAAGATTTTATACCTTTGCCAGAGTGCTTAATAATTGTGACTCGCTGAAATGACATAATGTCTGCAATTATCTTAAAATGCGCTGAGTACCGCATACTCTCATACTAAATATTTTTTAGAATATAATTATTGCATATAAAACTTATCTCTGTCGAGATAAGTAAAATAGTACGATATTTTTACAGATAGAATTGTTATTGTTAGAATATTGTTTCTCCTTCTTAAAGTGCTTTCTCCTCAATGAAAGTTGGCTACTACAATTGCAAACTCTTCTCTGTTTTCTGCTGTTCAAAATTTAGCCCTGTCCATTGTTGGATGGACCATATCCTTATCATAGTACGAGAGATTCCGACCACATATAAAAGGAGAGATCCCAACCACATCATAGTACGAGAGATCAAGACCACATGTATAAGGAGAGATCCCAACCAACGTGGGCTGGCATTGTCAGAGAGATCCCGACCACATCCTTATCGCATTGTCTTGGAATTGTCAGAGAGATCCCGGACACATCCTTATCGCAGTGTCCTGGAACTGTCAGAGGTTTCTAGGCCAACGTATCAAGACATACGTATTCGTTGGCCCCCATCGTGGTACAGAATCGGCATACCGATTCTTGCTCAGCTGACGTCAAAAGGATGTTTCATCGATACGTAGTAACGCCCCCCGCCCCACGCAGCCAAATGTAGTATCTTCGCTGCACCTGACAACGTCCACTGATAAACATAGACCTGCTGTGCTTACCGCTAGACATAGACCTTCAGCAAATGTACAAACGTATGATGTATGACATTTATGTGACATTCGACGTACGACGTTTTATGCGCCGTTCGACGTTTTTTACGACGTTTTTAATGCGTCGTTCGACGTTCGTTGTGGGATTGGTGGGTAAACGTCTTAAACTAAAAATGGTCAAAAAAAACCAAAATAAAGTAGGTATATATTATACTTTCATCATCATAGTCATTAACATCTTGACATATGTGTTTTGGTTCATTATTCAACTTCTGTAGCTCAGATAGTTTAATGAATGATCTTTATTCATTAGTGTCTCTTAACTGTAATATCCTCTGTCTTAGTATATTGTTTGCTGAGAAGGTTTTTTGTGATGTTTGCCTATCCCTGTGGAGATCTACCGCGTTGGCAATGACTCTGATGCATTCTCTTGGACCAACAATCGGTTTTTTTGTGACCGCTTCAATTGATACAACCAAAGAACTTAATAATTCTAGAAATACGTTGGTTGGGTTTAATTCTATCTAGAACCGAAAACACTAGAGTTGATCCGAGTCTCTTTTTGTTTATCATAGTTTTGTGACAATCACGATAAAACCCTATCCGCTTTTCCGCTTTTTCTAGTCATTGATGCTCTTCCAAGTGGTATGCGTCTTCGAATTTCGGGTTTGCACTTGCTTGTGTTCTTAATCAGAGTTACAAGATATCTCATAGAGAAAACAACTTCATATCCCGCGATAATTTGGATCTCAGAAAAATAGTGTTGGTGTTCAATAACCATAACTTTGGTTTTGTTGTAGTTAAACATGAATCTAACTTAGCACTTTCTATTTCGGGTTTTTTTTAGTAAGTTACGGATTTATTTTAAAGAGGCTAGACGTGTAGTGTCGTTTGCGACGAATTCGTTCATTCGAATGTATGCCAGGTTATCTTTATATAGTCAGCTAATAAGGCGAGTCTAGTATTCAGGTACACTAATTTCCTGATTCCACAGTTTGTCCTATCTAACATTGCCAAAGTATAATCGACAAAACATAAATATCTGAACCTGATATTCTTTGTCTTTTTTTATGATGTGCTCAGGTGCTATTTAGCAAGTTTTCTAGACTACGTTGCAGGATCTAAAGGAGCACTTTACTGATGTGGGATATTAGAGCTAATAGTCTGTTATTCTTTAGGAATAATTAAAGATACATAAAAGAAATAACAAATATAACAATATATACAGCAAAAAATCACTAATGTAGAAAACAAAACGGAAATCTCAAATGATATCGCAATACTAAACAAGTATTGCATTTGAATTGCATTGGAATAAAATAGTAACTCATAGACAAGTATTTGAAAACAAGAAGAACGAAAAAAAACTCTGAATAAATGAGAAAATACTGGATAATAATATTATTAAAGTAGAAAGGTGAAGCAAGATAAGAATATGATGAAATACAAAAAAATTGACAAAGAGATAAGGATTACTATTAGACAAGTCACAAATAAATGGATGAGTGAACGATGTAGAGAAATTAAAATATTGGGGCAAATATCCAAGATTCTGGAAACATGTGTAAATAATAGAATCATGCACCATTCAGATAATGAAAATTTCTTATATAACGGCCAATATGGATTTAGACAGGGTAGCAGCACAAAAACAGCAACAGCTGATCTTATAACAAATATTGATAAAGTTAATAAAGGACATTCTTATATATTTGTATCGCTTGACTTGAAGAAAGCTTGCAGTTAATCACGTGCTATTGCTATTATCTGTATTGGAAAGTTGGGGCATAAAAGGCATAGTGTTGAAGTTGTTTAATGATTACCTATCAGGAAGAACACAATTTACCTTTGTTAACACGGTGAATAGTCAATTGTCCAATATTGAGTGTGGAGTTCCTCAAGGGTCGATACTTGGTCCAACACTGTTCCTTATTAATGCTAATTCAGTTTCAACATTGTCATTAAGAGGTATATTAAAAATGTATGCCGATGATCCTGCATTGTATACTTTAGCAAAAACCCCAAGGAGGCAAAAAGTATGTGCGCATGTTGAGTTTGACTTAAAGATGGTAAAGGGACGGTTAGATCATTATAAACTTACCCTTAATGTAGATAAATCAAGTTGTATGGTAATAACAAGGAGAAAAGAGTGGCAAAAATTAACGATAGTACTTGAATCAAGGCCTTCACAAAAAGTGAAATATATTAAATATTTGGGAGTGTACATTGACCATAGACTTACTTGGGAGTATCACGTATAACATTTATGCAAAAAAATCTGAACTGCAATGGGGGTTCTTGGAAGAGCAGCAAATTATGTAGAAATTAAACAGGTAGGGGAGAGGGGGGTTATTGTGGACATGGGGTTAGTGTGGACATAGTTAATTATTTAAAAACTCGCATTTAAATCTGCCGCCCAGTCTGTTCAGGAAGTGACTATTAACGCCACCGAACACCACGTAAAAGTTGGTTGAAATATTTTCTATAATATGGCCGCCAGTGACAGAAAGTGATTTTGTGTGTTGTATCCATTTATTTCACACGGTAAGTAAAATTATACTAAAATTGAAGTTATTGAACTAATTGTATACCTAAGTTAGTGTATGGCTTCTGGAATATTTAATTACTAAATTTGATATGGAATGAGATAAAATTATCATTTTTCGAAACGTCATTCCATTGTTACTGTCAAACATGGCGTTCGGGGTTAGTGTGGACAAATCATCAGCTGTCCACACTAACCCCACAAATGATTATATTTCCAAAAATCATGTGATAAAAATCGCTTTTTTGTTTCAGATGAGGACTTACAGTAGAAAAACGGCGAGAGCTGATATTGATGAAAAAGTTGTAGAGCGTGCAATAAAGGATATCCTAAGAAAAAAAGGAAGCTTGAGAAATATTGCAGAGAAATATGAATTGAAAAAAAGTATGCTTCACAAAAGAGTCATTTTGGCTAAGAGGAACCTTCAAGATGCTAATATACCCTCTGGTGATGATTCAGGTAACGAAGATGAGTTAGAAATTGTTAGCTTGAATGTTTCTGGCGTCAATAAATTTCGAGGTCGCCAAATATTTTCTGATGAACAAGAACAACACATTGTCAATTATCTTAAGAAGGCGTCTCGATTACATTATGGCTTGACTTACAAGCAGGCTTGTACCCTAGCTTTTGAGTATGGTAGTGCTCTACAAATAGAAATTCCTTCGAATTGGACTAAAAATAAGATAGCAGGAAAGGACTGGATATATTCATTTATGAAACGACATGGAGATTTATCTCTTAGAAAACCTGAAAATACAAGCATAGCACGAGATGCAGCCTTTAACAAATCCAACGTGGATTTATTTTTTGATAATTACATTGGAGTTTTAGATAAATTTAAAGGAAGGCCAGAAAGGATAATAAATTTAGATGAGACAGGTATACCCACGGTCTTACCACCACCCAAACGTATAGCTGAAAAGGGAAAAAAACAAATAGGAGCTGTGGCCTCTCAAGAACGCGGTGAAAATGTTACAATGTGCGGAATTATAACAGCCACTGGACAAGCAATACCTCCAGTTTTCATATTCTCCAGGAAGAATATGAAAGACCGGTTCTTAGATGGTGCACCAATAGGGAGCATTGGTCTGGCTCATGAGTCTGGCTATATGACTGCGGAATTATTTTTAGAAGTACTAAAGCACATAAAAATGCACTTAAGTGCTTCTAAAGAAAACCCTCTACTGATATTAATGGATAATCATTCAAGTCATATAAGTTTGGAAGCTATAAACTTAGCTAGAGAATCTGGAATTACTCTTTTATCGTTTCCGCCACATTGTAGCCACAAACTACAGCCGCTAGATGTTGCAGTATATGGTTCTTATAAAGCTGCATTACGGGTTGCAATGGGAGACTGGCTTCAAAATCATCCAGGCAGACCTATACAAATATATGATGTTGCTCAACTGTGTGGTATTGCTTTTCCTGTGGCATTTACAATGAAGAATATAACATCTGGATTCAGATCTGCTGGTTTATGGCCAATAAATCGTCTTGTATTCACCGATGAGGATTATGAAGCTGCCGAAACAACAGATAGGAATCAAGAACCACCAACAGCAATGAACCTAAGAAATCCTGAAGATCCTGAGCGAATATTAGAAGTTGCTTCAATCTCCACAAGACTGCTACCTGTAGCTTCCATTACACTTTCACCATCAGTAGCAACTACATCAACAGCTGTAATTACTCCTGAGAGCTGCCGCCCTTTTCTAAAAGCAGATCGCTCATCAAACTCCAAAGCAAGAAAAAATAAAAAGTCGACTATTTACACGAGCACACCAGTGAAAGATCAGTTGGAAGCTGAAAAAGAGGCTAAAGATTTGAAGGAAAGACGTGCGCAAGAAAGAGCTGAAATGCGAGAAAAGAATAGAGTGAAGAAATCTCTTTCCTATGAACCAAAAAGGAGTAGGAAAGAATCTTCCTCTTCCAATTCTTCTACAGAAGTAATACTTGAATCAGAGGATGAAGGCTGGATGGAAGATGATGGTCAGGACAACGATATTTTTATGGACAAACAAATGGAGAAAAATGATTTCGTGTTTGTAAAATTTATGGGTAAAAAATCGGTAACACACTATGTTGGCCAAATCGTAGATATTCGAGATGTGGAGGTACAAATTAATTTTTTAAGGAAAAAAGTGAATAATTTCGTATTTCCCGAAGTTGAAGATGTCTCAGTTGTCGACAAGAACGATATTGTCGGAATTTTGGAGCACCCAGTAGACACTGGCACGAAAAGGCAAGGAAGATTATTTTCATTTAATATTAATTTCAGTTCTTATAATGTATCGTAGTTTCTTTTTGTTAACATAAAGTTTTCAGTATTCCTGTATATGTTTTACTATGCGTCCACTATAACCCCATACTCTGTCCACTTTAACCCCACCACGGGGTCATTGTGGACAAATTATTGATTCCGATTTGAATCAAAATATTTGTTCTATTAAGAAAGATACAAATAAAATATTCACATCAAAAGTTGAGTTGATGTTTACAGTAAATATGTGAGGTAAGTTCAGCAATAAGAATCTTATACATATTTTTTAATTTGCTAATAAGTAAAAATGGTCCACAGTAACCCCCTTCTCCCCTATGTGAAAAATATATATTACAATTTAGTACATAGCCATGTCATTTGGGGAAAAGCCACACCTAACCATCTTAATGATCTTTGTGTGCTTCAAAATACAGCTATAAAAAATCGTTAGACTGTCAAGACTTCCCAACAAAAGAACAATATTTACCCAATGAGATTATGGACATTCAATTAATGTATATATATAGCAAGTATGTATGTTCCTACACCAGTATCAAATTTACACCAGAGAAATTTCACTCTAATATGGAAACAACTTCCACTCATCAAATTCACAACTATAGCGTAAGAAATAGATTTTACCTTAGAGCAACAGCAATGAACACAACTGCTGGACAACGAAGCATTATGGTAGAAGAAATAAAGAACTACAACCTTATCTCGGCTTTATAGTGAAGGCAAGCGTTTTTTTGGTTAATTTTTTTTATAAAAAAGTTTAAGTTTTCTTTCTGCTAAATAAATATTAATAATGACAACACATATATGTACACCATATACAAATTCTTTGCACAGTTTAACCTCATCTTCGTATTAAAAAATTGTTGTGTTATAGTAAATTAAAAAATGTGTTATAGTAATTATATTAGTGTTTGTATTATATACTTTTTTCTAATTTGACCCACACAGCCTTTGCTCAGGGTCTGTAATTGTATATTTAGCATTTTTTTATAAGTAACATTTATACTTTTGTGGAATAAATAAATAAATCTATAGTTTAATAATAAATGTGGTTTATTCTTAGAAAAAATATAGTAGTTATAAAAAATGCTTCAAGAAAATTGTTTCAGAACAAAATTTATTTTTTTTGAACCAGTTTTTCGTTGATTAAATCATTTACATATACTAAATAAAGCAAAAGCTATTTTGTTTACTCGCTGTTAAAACTCGAGCATTAGCTTCGAGGATTGCCGTCTCTAAATCCCTATTCTAAGCTGAAACTGAAGCTAAACCATGTTTATTTTCTTATTCATTTTTAACGTTTAGAAAATAAAAAGTATAAAAATGTATGTTTTACTTCATACATTCAACACCCAATTAAATATTTAAACAAGAAATATATTTCTCTACACCGCTTCGTTCACAACTCCAAGTGCTTAACTCAACCCCTTACGAAAATATTTTGGCTCCTGGAAGTGCGTGTTATCGTTAGAACATTTCGTCAAAATGTTCGTTCATTCTTTTTATAAAAATATTTTTTCCCGCGTCGTCACTCACTTTTATATATTCAAATAGTCAGAAAACGAAGGACTTTCCCCAACGCATTCCGACGTTTTCGTCCCGAAACTATATTAAAATTTTTCACACTTTTCTGCTCCAGCATTTATTTTCCATCTGCCAAATCCAATGAACTACCCCTTCGAAAAAATTTGGTTAAAATTTTCCCTTCGCTTTGAATCAATGTCACTCACACAGAGATCTAATCCTATAAAACACATTTTATCCACAGAAAAAATATATATATAATGGAAAAACGGTTATTTACAACTTCTATACACCAGTTTAAGATATACATGATTAATAAAATGTAAGATACATATATCTAAAAATTAGTTTTAAATTGAATTTTCTCAACCAATTATGAAAAAATTAGCTAAATTCAACTTTATTTAAAATAACTAAACTAATTATATGTCAATATACTTAGTTAAAATATTAAATAAATGAAAAAACATTAGAGATTGGACGGGTCTCGATACTCAATCTTTATTGAGAGCGGCACAGGATAGAGGCAAATTTATCGAGTTCTTGACGATCTTCAGAAATGAAGAAGGCACTCAAAGAATAGGACTGGTTTTAAAATTCCGTAGATGAAGAAGGTGGTAGCGTGTAGACACTTTTCTACGATTCCAGTAGAGAATAGGTTTACTTCAGAAAAGCAACACTGCCCACGCGAGCAATGCTTTATTCTCAACTTCTTACTGAGACAAAACATGTCTCATTCCTTTATTCTTTTAAAATCTGGTTATCTTTTTCCTATCGTTCCCCGATGAAGGGTGGCAGCAATTATCAGTAGTCGCTCAAGGCGTAGATAAAATGATCGTGGATCGGCTTGAAACTGTACTACCACAAACATGACTGGAGCAGTTTATATGGTTGAGGTACTGCGATGGGGAATGCAAAGGGAAACTACCCTATTATTATTTCTTAGTTTATTCATAATGGCACTGACATATGTGCCCTGTGACAATAGAAAATAAATAAGAATAAAATCTGGCATAAGAATACGTACATGCAATGTCTCTATAAGCCCGGTAAGATACAAAGCACCATATGTCAAATGATAAGGCTCTGTACACTAGTTCTTAGAATAAGCGAGATACGCTGGCCGGGGACTTGTAAATGTAGCATAGATGACCATGACATATTCTGCTCCGGAGGAGGAAATAACCACCGGAATGGCATGGTATTCATTGTATAGCCGCCAGCACTTCGTATTCACGCATCTCTACCAGAAGTCCCTCCTCCATCGATGTGCGCTAGAGTAGATGGAAGGCTTTCGACCGTATAAAAGAGCAGCCATCGCAAGAGAAACCAAAGTTCTGTCGGAGTATTGATCTGACAACAACTTCACTGGCCCAAGTGTATTGACTGAAGGCCAACCGCTTCTGCTAGGCTAGAGTATTGATCTAGTGGCAGTTCCGTACCCACTCAGATCTCCATATTGATCTGAGACATATCTATACTCTCCTGTGTCCAAGTATTGACACCGTCCGTTCCCCATCGGGCCAAGTGTTGATTGGCCCGCTCCATCTCTACTCCTTCGATCTGTTTCCCTACCGTATGTGTCTTGTGTGTAAACACAACACAACTGCCGTTTAGATTTTATATCATTAATTGTATTTTAATTTCGCATATATTAAAAGAGGTTAGTTTCAAATACCTCTGAAAGAGACAAGCCGCCAAGTAACAGCATTTAGCGTAAAATGAAATCGTAGGCTTCCACGGCCAGAGTCAGAATTATAGTTTATTCGTCTTCCGGGTTTGGACCGTGTCATTTGTGAGTGACCCAAAATTGGGTTCATCTCGACGTTTCGCTACAATTGTATGTAGCTTCTTCAGGAGAACAAAAAAAGAAAAAGAAACAAAAGACAGGAAGATGGGTAGTTAGCAACGGTAACTCAGTTACTCAACGCAACCAGAGGCGAATACTAACTACCAAGATGGGCATTTGGTCACAGTAACTCAACTACTCAACGCAGCCAGAGGTGAAAACCAAATGCCAGGACAGGGATTCACGTCCATCAGCTCAGAACACTAACGCGTCAATAGGCAGGTAGTGAATCCGACGATTACTCCGCTACCGCTCTATTTATAGTCGCGGTGACCTGTCGTGTCGGGACGTATCGGCACACTCCGTGGCGCGAACGTCAAGAAGCGCGCGCTGGCCAATCATGTGGCTGCATCGTGGTAGCGGGACCGGACGGCGGCTCTAGACTGAGATTCCAGATGGGAGACAAGTAGTATCCTTCCTCTCGATTGATATTATGTGGATTTTTTCGGATCTCTAGAGATTCGCGGATTTTCCTAGAATAAAAGAAGGGGCTCTTAGAAATAATATGGGTTTTTTCGAACAATATGGAATGACCGGTTTCTTGGCAGTGTTCTGCAACTGCAGAATGGGAGAAAAAACCTGATCGAATGCATCTTTGATGCTCTTGAATCCGAGTTTTGACGGAGCGACCAGTTTCGCCAATATACACTCGTCCACATGAACAAGGAATAGAATAGACACCACAGGAAGATAGGGGCGGTAATGGGTCCTTAGGAGAGGGTAGATATTGTGAGATTTTCTTGGGTGGTCGAAAAGTAGTCCTGATACCTTCTTTGCGAAGAATTTTGCCAATCCTATCAGTGACACTTCGAATATACGGAAGAAAAGCCACAGGAGTATTACCCGAAGATTCTGAATTTGTCGTCCTAGGGTGTAAAGGGGGATGTAGATGTCGGTGTGTAATATTTTGAATTGTGGACTTGGAGTAACCGTTGGCGACAAGGGTTTTTTGCAGATGGCCAAGTTCTTCTCTAAGGTTATCAGGTTCAGAAATCGAAATGGCCCGATGGATGAGAGAGTTGATCACAGAATTCTTTTGGGCAGGATGGTGGTGTGATGAAGCATGTAGGTAACGATTCGTGTTAGTCTTTTTTCTATAAACAGAGTGACCCAATCGGCCATTGGGCTTGGAGGTGACTAACACATCGAGAAAGGGAAGGGACCGATTATTTTCTACTTCCATTGTGAATTTTGTGAAAAAATTGCGTGGCGATGCACATCGTTACAAATTACTGAAAGATCCCGAAATTTAATCAAGATAACGATAACACTACCTGGAGTAAATGTTCCTTCAGTTCATAACTTATTAATCAGTGACATAAAACTAAAATTTAAAAAAGTAAAACGCCAACAACCCACTAACCAAATCAACAGTGAGTTTATTTGAGGCAATAGCCAAGAAATTATGTACGAGATAGAAAAAAAGTTCGAAAAGTCGGAAGAAATACATATTGTCGAAGACCAATGGCATCAGATCAAAACCATCATGTAAGACACAACGAAAAAGTATACAATTATTAATAAACTCAAATAACTACAGTTGACTGATGAAATATTGAAATTAATGGAAAACAGTCGAAAGCAGAAAAAAAAAACACTAAAGAGTACAACAAAATCAATAAAGAAATCAGCAATAAAATCCGGGATGCAAAAAAATGGTACAGTAGCAAAAATCTTGAAATAGAAGAACTGCAGAAAAATAATGACACGTTTAATATATACAAAAAGATGCAATCACTAGCAGGACCATATAGGTCAACTGCAAGTAGTTTACTTGATAAACAAGGAAATATTATAGTCAATGAACAAGACAAACTGGAGAGGTGTAGGGAATATATTGAGAAACTGTTTGATGAGAAAAGAACAGAAATTCAAATCTAAAATATATCGACTGGTCCAAACATAACCTTCAATCACATGGAAAGAGCTAACAGACTGGCTACTGTCAACATTTATAATGATAACGAAAAAAATAAACGCTAAACAATCTAGCGATCATCGCACTATTAGTCTGGTGAGCCATGTATTGAAAAATTTCTTGAGAATACTGCACTCGAGAATTTACAACAAACTATAATTATAACTAAGCGAAACACAGTTTGGTTTCAGAAACAACCTTGTAACCAGAGAAGCATGATTCAGTTTACAGGTCGTGGTTAAGACATGTAGGGATATAGAACAATAGGTATATATGTGTTTTATCGACTTCGAAAAGGCCTTTGACTGGATCACACAAGACAAGCTGATCGGCGTCTTGAAACAGGTGTAAATTAATGACTAAGACCTACGTATTATCAAGAATTTGTACTGGTATCAATGTGCAAACATACGAATTGGTTAGAACACGACGGAAGCAGTGGAAATATGACGTGGAATGAGGCAAGGGTGTATGTTATCGCCTCTACTTTTTAATATTTACTCCGAATTTATTTCAAAGAAGCCTTAGATGAAGATACAGGCAGAAAATCAACGGGAATAATGTCAACATTTGTTGAATATGGGTTCAAACTTAACACTCCTAAGGCAAAACTTATGGTTGTCTGCAACACAAAGTTACAATTTCCAGCCAGAAAAAGCCAGTGCCGCCTTCTATAAACTAAAGAAAATTCTTACTAATAGAGATATTACATTAATCTTAAAATCAGGTTAATACGCTGCTACAATTTCTCCACATTTCTGTATGGCATGGAGACTTACAGATGCAGTAATGAAAAAGTTTAAAGCCCTTGAGATGTGCATTTACCGACGAATATTACGAATAAGTTGGACTGTTTTACATCGAATGAAAAAGAGCACAGAAATAACAAAAACAATAAAAAATCGAAGGTTACAATATTTCGGTCATGTAATGAGACATACAGAGAGGTATAACCTTCTACACCTTGTAATCCAATGCAGGATCGCTGCAAGAGACATCCGCTAATCTGTTTTGAGTTGCTTTAAACAAAAGCATTATTGGCAATATGATCGCCAACGTTTAATAATCGGACAGGGTACTGAAAGAAGCAGGAGATGAAGAAAAGGGAGAAGTTTATAACCTACATTTTGTATACCTACCATAATACTCATACTTGTATATACATTTTTGATTGTATAATTGAAATATTTTTTGTGATTTTAAAAAATTTGTTAGTTTGGAATATGTGTGTAACACTTACAGTATAGTTTATATTTTTCGATATGAAATTTAATTGACGAATACTTTGTTATTTATTGAAGAGTGCACACTGTGTTTTTACTTTTAGAATCCATCACATTTCACTTAAAAAAGCGGTTAATAAAAAATAGGGACTAGTCTACATGCGACGGCATCAATCTGCTATGATAAATTTGACGTTCGGTGTGTGACAATGGAGAAAAAACAATACGATGTCCATGTTGCACCGAGCTTTTGACATTTATTCGAGATTCACGAGTTTTCAAATGATAGCAAAAATGCCCAACAAAACATTTAACAAAAAATAGGTAATACCGCTATAACAACCAATGCTAACACATTATTTTAATCTTTACCATACTGACCAAAGGACATTTTCGCTTTGTATAAACTGCTCGTCACAAGTTGAGGATATTGCCAGAATTGGTTTAAACATAAATATCAAAGAATTCTTTATTTTGAAATGGAATAACATCAAAACATTTGTTTTAAGACACAATCCTAAAGTATTTACTATTTTAATGGAAATAAGCCACAATTGAAGGTTAAAATAAGTTTATTATTGACGTTTCAGTCTCCACTTCGGAAATAATTCTTAAAATACGATTTCCGTATATTATATATACTGATACTTATATATACTCATTATATATTCAGAATATATGCTGTATAAAAATGGTGATAGTGTGATAGTCTTTGTTTTAAACGCATCTGAATATATTCCCTATATTTTAACTTTGGCTGAGTTTTTATTATACAGATTTCATATTAGATTAGCTAGGTAGTTAGGTACTCCCAAATTTTTTATTATACTCCAGAGGGAATCCCATTCTACTGAATCGAAAGCCTTTGTGTAATCTACGTAACCTAGCAGCATTGGTACAGTACACTCAACCAACTTAAACCTCTAAGCGATTAATGGAATTCGCAGAAAACCTTTCGTTGTAGTAAAAGCTACGGTAAACTGCACTGGAGTTCTTCATAATGTTTTTAATTATTTACATTGTTTAGAATATTATTGCCCATATTATCAGTTAGAGTTAATGTGTATAAAATGAGAAGCAAAAATTCAAATGGAATTTTAAATATTATTGGTTATTTGGCTAATAATGAATGTATAAATATAATGGTTAACCTGCTGTACAATTATTTTATAAATAACATTATAATAGTGTACTTACTGATTATTTAAATTTATAGATCATCATAATTGTCATTAAATTCACTACCACTATCATTACATTCATCTATAATCGCTGGATTAATTTCAAAAATTTTATTTTCCCGGATCCACCACTCTTCTATTAATTTTTCACATTTATTTACAGTTTTGGCCAATTTTTCTGGAGTTGCAGTTTTAAGAGCTTCTTGCCACATTTTCCTAACTGCATCGTCACTGTATCCACCGTATTCAACGTGATTATCATAATACGTTTTACATATACCCCAGATGTGTTCGATGGGATTAAACTGGCAGTGATACGGTGGTAACCGTAGTACTTGATATCCATAAATTCATACAATTTGGTCAACTATATAAACTGTTGGGTATTGGCAATTCTGGCATACTCCTCTCGGTCTTGTGTGGCTCTAAAGAATGCATGGGCATCGAGGTTTGTCCAATCCCTTATGTTTTTCAGCCATGCGTATTTCTTTCTTTCGATGCCCCGTTTTCCTTCTATCTTCCCTTCCACAATAAGCTTTAATAACTGGTACTTGGAATTTCAAAATATATGATCCAGATAAGCAGTTTTTCTTCTTTTTATTATTGGCAGAATTCTCGTTCTCTGCCCATTTGATTTAATACTTCGACATTTGTTGTGTGATCTGTTCAGGGAATTTTAAGTAGTCTTCTAAATACCCACATTTCAAAGGCCTATAATCGGTTCATCACATTGGCCTTTATGGTCCAGGTTTCTACAACATATAGCAGTATGGAGTAAATGTAACATTTTACAAAGCGATTTTGAAGCGTTAAGTTAAGGCTGCTGTTGCTCAGCAAGGTTCTCATATTAATAAATGCTGTTCTGGCTTGCTCAATCCTGCTACGTATCTCTATGTCTAGATCTAGATCTTCAGTTATCCAACTACCGAGATATCTGAACTTGGGGACCTTTTGGATGTTCTTATTGTTTACTCTTATATTTAATTGCATATTTAATGTTCTGCTAACCACCATTACCTTCGTTTTGTCTATATTAATCTTCAAGCCCAGTCGTTCTCCTTCAGTGTTTATTCTATCTATTAGTCGTTGTAGCGCTTCTTGGCTATCAGCTATTATGACTGTATCATCAGCATAGCGAAAATTACTAATAGTCTGTCCGTTGATTTTGATTCCATCAAAATCACCGGACACCGGTTTTTCATTACGTTTCGAAATTTCCAGTAACTCTGATCTAAAGGCGTATTCCAGAAGATTAATATTATTTTTAACTAACCACTTTTTTATGCTCGGTACGTTCCACGACTGTTTTGGTTGTTTCTTCAAAATTTCCGAATGCTAAGGTGCATTATCTTAAACTATAACTGATGGTTCACTCAGACTAGGTAACAGTTTCCCCTCAAGCAATTTAACAAACATATCTGCATTCATGTTTTAACCTTAATCAGTAGATGTTGATTTTGAAGAAAAAATCAAATCTGCGCTTTCTATAAAACGTTCTTTCCCTCCTGCATGAAGAATGATGTGTCTTTTGCCTTCCTTATCTGTGTGTTTTATTGATTTTATGCTGTCGTCTTGCCAAATTCTTTTAATTCCACCCTCCCAAATATCCATGTCTCATCTAAGTATACGAATGTTGCATTTTCAGATTTAAGTCTAGTATACTCTCTCAAAAATTCAATTCTTTTGTGAACCACACTACTTCTTTCGCATAAAAGTAACCTATTATTTTCTTTTTTAAATTTAAATCCTAAATCTCTCAACACTTTCCAAAGGCTAGTCCTCTTAATTTCAGAAACTTTCTCTTATTCTCTTTCTCTTATTTTGGACAGTAAAGTATCTAAACTGACATGTTGATTGTTTTCATGCATTGGATACAAAATATTGCGAATTTCAAATTTTTCTCCATTAGGTAAGTCAATGCTCCTAGAATGTTTACTAGTTGTTTTTTTTTGTCTTCGTGATATTCAATCACAGTAAGATCTTCTTAAGAATCTCTGACGGTTTCCATTACAGTTTTTAGCTTACTTTCATTTATCCCGAGTGCGTCACAAACGCGTTGATTTATACATAATAATGACTTTAAAGGTCCACCATTGTCTCTTTCCGTGATAAAATATTTATGTACATTTGCAATTAATTCAACAATATCCAACTTACGTCTATGCATGATGGTCACTTAAAAATACACGATTAAATTACAATATACTAAGTTTAGATCAATATGACAGAAACTTTCTAACTGTTGTGCTTGACAGATAAAATATATAACCGCTTACAAAGATCCTAAACACATTAAGCAAATTAGCCTAATTATCATTAGAAATGCCGATTGTAATTTAATTATGTTTAATAAAAAGTTTAGAAATGGTTGAAAACCGTACATAAACAAATTAGAATGTTTCCCACAATTATTTTATTTTTAGTACAAGTATTTTCATTTGCAAATAAAAACTAAAATATAAAAAACAGACATATGGTCAATCTAACCACCACTATTTAAGTTGACAAAATGTTCTAGTTTATTCGGAAGTATTTTTTAACAAAAACTAAAAGTGATTTTTAGTACTTTGTATATCTACTTTGAATATAAATTATCCTTTACACGTTTGTATTTGTTTCAGAAAAAAATTATTAAACAAGTAGGTAAAATAATTTTAACATATATTTATTTTCTACCTAAAATTTTTAAAAGTGTTAAACATTATGGAGAACACCAGTGCAGTTTACCGTACCTTTTACTACAACAAAAGGTTTTCTGCGAATTCCGTTAATCGTTTAGAGGTGTAAGTTAGTTGAATGTACTGTATGTTGTGTTCTCTCGCTTTTTCTATTATGTCTGGTGTTCAATGTCTGCTTCCGCGTTCCTTTTCATGGTACGAATCCGCATTGTTCTTCGGCTATCTCTGGAAGTAAAAAGTTCTTTAGCCGTTCATTGATTATATGTAGCAAGATTTTGCTTGCATGGAAAATAATGCTCATTGCTTTTAGAGTCTCCGCTGATATGCCATCGATCCCTGGGGATTTTTTGTTCCTTAGTTAGTTAAGAGTCTCCTCTACTTCTGCTCATACGATTACTGGTTCTGCTTCTCTGATTGCATCTTTCTTGTGTCTTGAGACTGATGCATCTTTTGAAGTGTCTTTGTATAATTTTAAGCAGTAATTTTTCCATATCTCTGCAATGCTCTCTATGTCAGTTTTTACTTCTCCATTATGATCTTGAATGACTTGAACTAGTGGCTTGAACTCTCGGGCCAAATATTTAACTTTTTTAAATACTTCATGACTTTCATGGCGGTTGCTCACTTGAGACACGTTATGTATATGATTGTTTTTAACTCTGGTTCACATACATTTTATTCTTCTGTTCAGTTCCGCTATTTCTTGAGATGTTCTTCCTGTTTTTGTGGTATGTTGTAGCGTAAGTTTTCTTACTAATTCTAAGGTTTCCCTGACATGTAATGTTTGTTCTTTTGTGTTTTACGCGGTGTACACTCTTTTTCGGCTGAATATATCCAGTTTTTTTATTCCATTCCATGTTTTATTTATGTCTTCTAATATTTGTGGTTTTTCTTTGTTAATCAGTTTCATCTGGAATTCCTCTGTATTATTCACCATTAATATCTTACTGTGATCTAACTATTAATAATATTGAGACTATTAAATAGTCTGAAAAACATAAAAAACATTATAAAAATATTATGCCTTGTGTACTATTATTTATTACACAACGATTCATCAACTAAGGATGCCGAAATTTATAAATATGATTTAAGTTACTTTCGCTCGATAATTGTATTGTATTTTCTACATAAGGCGATATTGTATCACAATAGAAATCCTAACCGCCCTTATTGTAAATTGTTGCCAATATCAAAAGAGCACGTGCCACTTTGATACAGCAATTGTTATTTCGGGGTGTTTATTCAACCTTCCCAGCTTTTTCTCTACACAATACTGCGTCGTTTATACATCCTGAAAAAAACGTCAAAGAACATATACGTACTGGTATGTATATACAAACTGAAACGGGTAAAAGTTTCTTGGCGTGCATTCTAATACATCCCGCTACTGTTTTCTTGTGTCTACACATCTATATATATATATATATATATATATATATATATATATATATATATATAATATATATATATATATATATATATATATATATATATATATATATATATAAATATATATAAAACATTATTAAAATTTTTGATTGATGATTTATATCACACCTTTCAATTTTGTTATCTCAGGTTTTACTCGTGCTTCAATATCTATACTTTACAGCTGATGGGTTAGGTCCAAAGAATAACGGAATAAAACAACATAATATGATATGAAAATAATGTAATAAAATAAACTGATTAAAATACCTCCAAAAATTATTAGCATACAATGTTTATCAAACAAAATTCGTTCTACGTACGTGAACCTTCAATAATGCATGGATAATATAACACAACTACAATCTAAGATACAGCTTACTATTCTACATAAAATAATATTCAGTGTCCTTCCTAATGCAATTTTGATTGTACCAAGAAAAATTTGTATGAATTATCCAATTCTCTCCACAGCTCCGTGTCCCCTCTCAGAACAAATTTGATCTCCTTCGACTATCGACAACTTATTCACACGTGACTAATATGATATAATATTTTTTAACCCAAAATTCTAAAATTTAATATATTTTGAATGTTTCTCCCGTTGAAACGCTTCCTCTGCCTTGAGTTGTCCAATTCCTTGTTCCATGCAAAATGAACTATCAGTTCTCAGCAGCCTCCTATGTAATTGGCAAAATAAACAAGATATTGCAATTTAGTGTCTTCAATGCTCTCCTTCGAATGCACGTACCTTTCCAATGATGCCAGCCTCTTTTCCCCTCGCCAAACTTAATCTCTTGTTCCGAAATAAACAGCGATACGTAGAATACAAGTAGGAAAAGTTTACTTACAAATTTGTACCAGATCAGCTACCGTCGGACACAATTACTTCACCAACTCACAACTTATTCTTTATCACTTACTACCCTTGGATACCACCTCGAAAACCAACCATTCACTTTAAGAAACTGGAACTAACTGACTCTCTCATCTCCTCTATCCATTCATCCAACCTCTCATTATACACACCCATCACCACTTTCCAAATTCTAGGCCAATCAGAAAATTGCATACCACTCCCACATAAAATCAGAAATACCTACAAACTTTCCTAATTCATATTATTTCTCCAAACACACTTAATTTCTACTGGGTATTTACATATTCCGAACAATCATTTATTTATTAACTATTTTTATTGTCCTTTTCATAGCCTTTTCATGGCGCAAATCCGGCTTACGGAACACTTTATGGCTTATGGGGAAAAACCATCGTTAACTTCTATTTATTGTACCCGCACTATTTCACTTGTTATATTTATACAAAAGATTATTTATGACTAAGATTACCTTTGGTTAATTCCAGGCAGCTCGGAGTATTTTTTTTTATTTTCTATAATCTCTGAAATATTGATTTTATCGTACATTTAATTTTTTTACCCTTCAATTTTGAATACCACAACAATATATATATCTCACTGTAAACGAGGATATCGGTCAAGGAGAAAAAAAAATTAAAAAACTATTTCAATTTTTTAATAGAAAACGTTTCATGCAGTATTTCTGCACTTCTTCAGTTCTAATGATTGTAAAATCATATAAAGATGTCAAACAATATCAAATGCATAGGCTTAGGTGTTAGAAAATACATTTAATAACCACAATAAAATTACAGTAAAAAACACATTCAGAGTTTTTTTAAATTTATACAAACTTTAAAAAGTCACAAAAATGTCACAGTATGTTAACAAGAAAACTATATAATATAAAACAATACTTCTATTCTATCGCTGATGTACATACAATATATCGAAACATGAAGCCAGGAGAAAAAGTAACATGTTTTAATTAGAGCTTAGTAAACAATTTAAAAAAAACTTTTATATAAAAAAACCATGGAAAGTTAACTTTATTGTTGGAGACACCAAAGCAATTAAAAAAAGCAACTATTTTTGACAGAAAGGGCTCAACTATTAGGAAGAGAAAAACAAAATATAATCTGGCTTTCTATCTATAGAAATCAGACTTTGTACGAAAAATCAACTAGATAACAAAAATACTCGTTTAGCAGGACAGAATAGAAAAGCCAAATTTTTTATATAACTCTGAATAAAAAGGAAGGTTGGAAATATAAGGTACATATGACCATTGACTGCGAAATTGTGTTGGGGAACCTAGAATTAGTGAATGTTAATGAAATGAATTGTGATATGAATTAATTTAACTCACCATAAGGTTCCTTTTGGAGAAGATTTTACATCGGATGCGATGTGTAAAAATTGTTGAAGTTCTCGTTGAAATGAATATAAGGATTGAGTTTAGAAGTATCAAAGTAGAACCGATGGTAGCTACTTTTTTTCATAGAGGACAAAAACCGAAAATTTAGGCCATGTCTTGATCGGATTTGGGTGTGCATAAGTTAAGTTAATAAAATATAACATTTAACTCAAGGATTTTAAGGATTATTCAATAGCAAGGAGTGATAAATAATGCTGAGATTATCGATGTCAGTACGTCTGTTTATGGAGTTTTTTCCTTTAATATGTTCTTGTTGCATCTGATATCACTTTTATGAGATATAACACGCCCTTTAAGGGTTGTTTTTGTTTGGCCAATATACTTCAAATGACAGTCTTTGCATAGAATGTTATATACTACATTTAATTTTTCCCAAATATCTAAAGGTGTTTTGATACGTGAAAAGAGATTTCCAACTGTTTTACAATTTTTGATGCCTATTTTAGTAGATAGGGGCTTAAACAATTTAGTAAGTTTCTCTGTAACCTGTGGAAAATAGGGTAATGAGCAATTTCTAGGAGAATACTCAGATGTGGATTCCTCATCAAGGTGGAGTTCATTGTTGTCAAGTATGTTATTATGAAAATCTCTCACATTGGTATAAGTCGGGTCAAGAAAGGACTTGCCATTTTCAAGTCAAGTAGTAACGCCTCTTGCTGGTGCTTGAATTAAATTGACTCTTCTATAAAATAAAAGCAAATAAAAACGTTCCATGCCTTAATATAATTTACATTTTACACTTAAGATATTTTAAACTTAAGATATATTAGCCTTCTTTCTTGACGTACCGCTTCTGCGCCGCTTACTGCTTGAACTGCTTTCTTTCGGACCTTGGATTTTTCTGCCAGAATCCTTGGCTTCTTTATTTGTAGCTACTTGTTTTCGGCATTCTATCTACTTTCTTGATTGGCTGTCTTCTGCAACCACCCGGCTAGACTCTGATCATATGGTCGATCAGTCTGTGTTTTGATCTGTACTTTCTCTGGACCCGATTCTTGACGAGGATGTCCCTGGTCTTTACGAGTCTTCTTGTGACTTGGTAGAAGAAGTGCCTTGTTCTACTCTCAGCTACCTTCCTCAATGGTGTATACTGCAGCCTTTCTCTGATGGTTGTATTTGTTATTCTTTCTTCCCATGTTGATCCATCGATGATCCTATAACATGATGTTTCTATAGCTTCTAGCTTCTTGCAGTTGGTTTCCAAGGTGGAGCTCCATACTGGGACAACGTACAATATTACCGATCTAACGTAGGTCTAGTATAACTGGATTTTCTTGGCTTTCGTTAGTGAACTGGACCTAAAAATATAAGGAAGTATTAGATTCCTTGCAATACTTGATTTTACCTTGATTTGTTGGGTGTTCTTCGTGAAGTTAAGTTTCATGTCGCGATGGACTCCTAGGTACTTGACTAAATCTTCTGATTGGATCCTCATTCCTTCCATTGGGATGTCTACTACTGGTGGATTTTTCTCCTGTGTAACCATAATTAATTGTGTATTTTTGGTTGTTGATCTTGATTTTTCATTTTTCCGTGAATTCTGTGATTCTTCCAAGGTGATTTTCTATGTTTTGGACTATTCTTCTGTCATCTGCGTTGAAAGCTTGTTCTTGGATCTGTTGGTAAGTCTGAAACAAAAATCTTGCACTGCCCCAAGGTGCTCCTTCTTGGATATATTAAATTTTGGACATCATTTGGTCGGCTGAAACTAGAAAAGTTCTATTAGTTAGATATGTGTCACATATGTTAACTAAGTTGATAACTCTTGCTAGTTGGAGTTCGCAGTTTCTTCCTCTTTTGAATCCAAACTGGTCCTTCTGAATAATTCTTCCTTTTTCTGCATGTGTTATCAGCCTTCTGTAGGGGATTTTCTCCAGTATTTTTCCTATTGTTTTTAGTAGTGATATTGGTCTATGGTCTTCTTCCGTCCTTCCTTGGTTTTAGTAGAGGGACGATCTTGGCATGTTTTCAGTTGTTTGAAAATGAGATTTTTTCCAGGCAGTATTTGAAGAGATAGTAGAGTTGCACTACTATCTTCTTTGGTAGTTCCTTGAGAGCTATGTTGTACATTCCTTTTGCTCCTGGACCTGTGCTTTCTTTTTTCTAATGATTTTAGTAACTTTTGTTGGATTGATGTAGTCTTCTTCCTCTACTAAAAATTCGTTTCTTTTTTTTATCCTTTCGTATTCTGTGTTGACTTCATCGATGATTCTTGCACCCAACATGTTTTGGTTTTGCCTGTGTTTTGCTGCCATTCTTCTTGCAATTGCATCCACCTTTTATTGACTCTCCTGGTCGATGCGATTACTTATATAGCCGATCGAGGGCCTCTTTTCTCGAACGGTGTTTGGCAAAGCTTCTTGTGATTGGTCCTGTCCGTGTGTAGGTAGGAGGGGTCCTACTAGTCGGTTATGTGGTCTGATGTATTTTTGACTATTTCTTAAATACCGTTTTCTATGTTGTTGTAGGCCTTTGAGCATTATCTCTTTGGTTTAGACCGTCATGACAAACATGACGAGCCTCGAGCCAGGCTGTTCAGTATTTAAGACCGCTGTATTGCAATGATACACTGGCGAGCTTTTTTACCGACGTCCTATAACACCGTGGTTTTAGTCGCATATCGATTCGGGCCTTTAGTAATCTGTTTTGTAGTTATAACTGTATTATTGAAAACTATTTTCCTATGTTTTGTACTACTAAGTTGGTTTTTAGTTTAGATTAAATACCATAATTTTGTCTAATCTAAAAACTCTAATAAAACCAATATAAATGTATACTATATTTCTGTTGATTGCATTCTGTTTATTTTATTGGTATTATTTATGTATTTCTTTTGTTACTTAAAACAAACAAATGATATTTGCATCGAAATCACCATGTCATAAATCTACAATGGCAGTATAATATTATTACATAATAAAAACTCACTGATGGGAAAGCTAAATTCAGATTAATAGTTCTTGAATAGTAATTTGTTATGGATTATTAGACAGTAAAATTAAAATTTAATGAAACATACATTCAATATTTTAAAATTACGTTTTTGGAAGCGAGACTACTTTTTAATATGATGTGAAATTTTTGGAATAGCATAACTTAACTAATATTCGGTTAAAACATTTTAATCGTATATATAAATTTGATATAAAAAGTGCTAGACATTAAAACGTTGCTTTATTTTAAAGAGTAAGTTTGTGTACAGTGCAAACTGTGACAAGTTTTTTGCGGTCAGATCCGCCACGTTGGAGTGTTTATGCCCAACATCGGATGATCCAAATCCGAAAGAAGAAGGACCCATCATTCTGTTGTGAATGAAGCAAAACAAAAGCGTACATCATTCGAGCAGATAGGAAGAGTCAGATGACGATGGCATAAACGGTGGGTCTCTGCCGAGGCCCTGGGTGCTATCACAGGGTGTATCGTGATACATGTGCTAGTGATGCACGTGCTAGTAAAGGAAAGAGTAAGAATATAAGAGAGAAGAAATAAACACACAAAAAGGGAACGTGTAAAGAAAAGAAAAAATTTCATTATGATACGTCAAGAGGAATAAGACGAAATGAGGAGGGTAGCACGGTGGATGAAGTCGCTTGAAGATTCAGAAAACGGATCTGAAGGCATCGACGTTTGGATTCCTTCCTGATTCAGATGCTCACACGACGTGAGTGACAGGTAGAAAGTGGCAAATGCTAGTGTTGTGTCAAATTGGACACATATCACACACGTTGTTAGTAGTCTATATATTGATAGCCAAAAGAAGCCTACTTGATAAAGAGCTAAGAGGTAGAATATAATCAGTTACGGAACTGGTGGAGGAAGTGCTTAGGCCAGCGAAGAGCAGTTCAGAAATATGTGAAGAGAACGAAGAAACGAAAAGAACAGGAAGAAAGGCGACTCGACGGGAGATAGGATGCCAGAAGCAAGCAGGAAGATAAGGGAGAGATAGTGAAAGGTAGCTGTGATGAACATGAAGAGGTGGGGAGAGTTGCAAAGAGAAATTGCAAGAATGGTTAAGAATTGTGCATAAACAAGAAATCATGTAAATACCGTACCGTTATGTCCTAACTAAAGCGGTCTGACCTTTAGTTTATAACTGAGGAGAGTTTTTCGGGATAAGGAGGATGTCTCACCTCAATAACTCCTGCGGTCTGCGATATTATCGTACTATCGTATTATTAAATGGTTTTCAAATCACGACTAAATAAATTTTACAACCATATCAATAACCAAAAAATCAGCAATACCTAGACTACGTATACAATCCTTCCATATATAAACAGTTTATCTGAACAACTAGCGAATCTTTTAGCCAAACATAACATAATAGTGGATCATGATGGCAAGAATTTTTTTAAGAAATATTTCACCAAACTAAAAACAAAAAAATTGTTTCCACAAATACGACAAGAATAACACCACTGCGCTCATAAATCATGAGAATGAGAATAAGCTTAATTTGATTTCGAAAGCTTCAAAATTTTAAAACTGAGCAAAACAAAAAGAAGAGGGAGACATACGAATTCAAAGAAATAAAAAGAAACACTAACGTAATCAAAAACAAAAAAAAAACAACTAGAACCCAAATAAAATATATTTCAATCTGATTTAACTAATAACAACTATAACATCATCAAAGATACGCCCATGTAAACATAATTATATTAATGATAGTTAGCAGTGAGACATCAAATGTCAGTTTTTACTCTCTGTTTGTTCATTATTGTTAGTGTCTCGCTTTACGTGTTGGTAAGTTTTTTATGTTTTACAATAACATCCTGTTCTCAATCATGTACGTTTTGGAATCTTGACGAAAGCAAGGAAAACCTGCTGAGATGTTAAATTAATTTAAAATAATAAAATCTAGTTCCAAACTTCACAGTACTTATTAAACCTCAACCCAAGAAATACCGATTTTATATTATATTGTATATATACATAATATATAAGTTCATCACCCAATACGAAGGACTACACAAATATAAAAGTTAGCAAATACAACCTTAAATGCAAAACCCAATTCTCTAAAATTTAGCATCGGACACCAGTGATTTATAATAGTAATGCCATATATCAATTACAGTGTTTAGATTGCCATGGAAGTTATGTTGGACAAACCGGTCAGTCGTTGAAAAAGCGGATCACACAACACACAAGTGAATGCAACAAAAGAAATAACCTATGCGCTGTTGTCAAACCTATTATAAAACAGGCCAATAGTTTGATTAGGATAACGTGAAAATATTGCAATCATTAACCAGTTACAAAAATGGATTGTTCCTCGAGATGTGTCATATCAATCGAACTAAGAATGTCATTAATAATAAAACAAACACTAGTAATCTTAGTAATATAATATTGTATTATTTGTAATATTGTAACACTTTATAGTAATGTAGACATGACTCTGTCTGTTTTTCAATGTGCCTCCAGTAAATTGTCGTTCCATCATTTTCGTGGTCTTCCTATCGATCGTCTTCCTATTAAAGAACCATATCTTGCCGTCTTTACTACTCTATTTGTTGTCATTCGGCTTATATAATCGTTCCATTCTACTCTTATATTTCTTACCCAGTTCTTGATGTTCTCCGCCTTATATCTACGTCGTATATCTGTACTTCTAGCTCTGTCCCATAGTGTCTTACCATCAATTTTTCTCTGCATCAAGTGTCTTCATCTCTGCTGACTATTTTGTTCTATTATTTTTTGGATTAGTTTTAGTAGTTGTTTGATCAGATCTGGTCCTCCGTACTTTAGGAGTTCGTTCGGTATTCTGTCCTCTCCTAGTGATTTTCTATTTTTTAATTTCCTTAATGCTTCATTTACATCTTCCTCCTCAATATTTATTTCTTCGTTTTTCGTCACCTCTGGTGTTGGTTCATTATCGTCAGCTTTAGCAAATAGGGATCAAAAGTAATCTATCCATGTTTCTTTCTGAATGTGTTTCTTTTTTATTTATGTGTTCCATATGTTTTGATAAACAATCTACATCTTCTTTGGCCCTGTTTTCATTTGCTACTTCACTGTAGATTAGTATGTATTCACCTAATTTTGATTGACCTTTTCCTTTCTTTTTTGTTTCCTGTAGAGCACAAATATCTATTTCTTTCTCTTTCAGCACTTGGGTTATTTCTTGGTCTCTAGAGTTGAGCGATCTGATATTCCAAGTAGTAATTCTCATCTGGGTTTTGGATGTTTTTCGCTTGTCCTTATTTCTTGCCGTAGTCGTCTTCATAGTATCAATCCGGTTCCGACGCTGTACATGGTTTCTTTGAGTAGTATTTGTTTTTACGATTGGTAGGTTGCTAACCTTGCCAATCACCCTCCACATTTTACCCGGCTTAAGACCGGCTGTGGTAACCGCACTATTTAATTCTGATGAAGCTAATAAACGTTAGCGAAATATTGAGATTGAGAAGATAAGATACAGAAAATTAACTATATTATATGAACGTGTTAACTTTATATAAACCAACTAAAGTTTCTAAAGTCAAATGCATGAAATTTCACATACTAACAATAAAAATTGGAAATATACCTATTGAAGCAGTAACAGTCAAACAGGCACATATCTTTCTAACTTTTTAATTTGGATAGTGATACAAAGTGCAACAACATAAGTTGATTATTTATAATTTATTTATTAAAAATATTTATTTCCCCAAATAAGGTACGTCGAAAATAAACAAATATTTTTTTTAGCAACAAATTATTTAAATTATGCATAATACTACAATATTATGGCCATCTGAAATTACGATCTTTTTCGATAGCTGTATAGTATATAAAAATTAAATTTAGGGATTCAATGCTCAGTCACATACGGAACCTTTAAATGCAAAAAAAATATTTGTCATAGTTTACCACTATTCTCCGTTCGTAAATTGTTGAGAGCACGAAATGTGCCTCAAACTCATAAAACGGTCGTAAACCATAGGCGTTCCTGAGGTGTTTATTCATTAAATAATAATATAATATTTTTTAATACTGTTTTTTTAATACAGATTTTTAATAATATAATGGGTATGCTTTGGCCACGTACCTCGTTTATTCAGTTTATATTCGAAACTTAACTTAAAAGGGTGAAGTTATTACGAACGAAAACAATTTTATTGTTTAGTACGTTTTTGATCGCATGTAATTTACGGCTCGTCGGTGTGTCCGCGTCTACGGCAGTAATTAGCGTCTCGAATATTTCTTTTGCGAATTATATGCAGTGCGTGAGTGATTTTTTATTCCATATACCTCCGAACATATACGTACCTTTCGCTCGTGCTCGTTTTGTTGGATTGTTTGTGATGGCTTCATCATCAACATCATCAAGTTTTACACCGGTACTGTTGCGTACAGTCAGTAAGTCTGTCTATTCACCAAGAGAGAAGACTATTGTCCTGAATGTTCACGATGCTCTGGTTTCTCAGAATCCCACAAACACTGTTCGCAACATAGTCGAAAGTTGTGCCAACATGACTGGTGTAGGAGAGTCGTGTAGATATAGGTTCCTATCAGAAAGAAAAAAACACGGTATAGCTAACCCAAACACAAACGAACGCTTAAAGATAGGGAAAAAGCCTATTGAAATTGATGAATTTGCCAAAAATGGTATTCGAAGGAAAATTCATGGATTTTTTTTTCAAAAAAGAAATACCAAACCTAAACAAAATTTTACAAGAAGTTAGAGACGACCCGGATTTGCCTCATATCGGACGAACTAAATTGTGTTTTAAAAGAATTAAATTTCCGGTGGGAGAAATCAGACCGAAAATTACTTTTGATTGACCGGGAGGAGATAATATGTTGGAGAAGAAATTATCTAAGATCCATACGAAAATTCCGGGCTGAAGGAAGGCCCATCTTCTACCAGGATGAAACGTGGGTAAACTCAGGTCATACTCTAAAAAAAATTTGGTCAGATAAAAATATATTAAGCTCCAGGCAAGCCTTTATGGAAGGTTGGTCTACTGGTATCTCCCCACCTTCTGTTAAAGGCAGTAGATTAATAATTTCTCACATTGGCAGTGAAAAAGAATTTGTTAAGCATGGTTTGTTGGAATTTCAATCCAAAAGCACAAAAGACTATCACGAGGAGATGACATGATGTTTTCGAAATGTATTTTGAGCAGATGATTGAACACATAATACCAAATTCAATTATAGTATTAGATAATGCACCTTATCATTCACGACTAGTAGAAAGACTTCCAACGACTGCGTGGAAGAAACAGAATATTCTTGACTGGCTGCGGAATAAGTATCTGCCTTACGAAGATGGAATGGTAAAAGCAGAACTTTTAAAAATTGCCCGGCAACACAAATCTAAGTTCAAGAAATACGTAGTTGACAAAATGGCGGAAAGGCGAAACATCACAGTCCTTAGGAACTTCACAGTCCTGAAAATGGCGGAAAGGCGAAATATCACAGTCCTTAGACTTCCACCCTACCACTGCGAAATAAATCCAATTGAACTTGGACTTGAATTATATAAGGTAAGTAATAATAGTTGTAATCGTATGGTATTAAAGGGGAAAGGCGCAAAATGTCGCCTGTCAAAATGTTCAATATGTTTTAAATGTATCCATTTTTTTTCAAATCCTGAGAAAACTAAACAGCATTTTTGAAAAATTTAAAGGCAGAATGAAATATTTTTTATAATAAATAAAAAGTTTCTTTTGCATGCAATATCTTCAATTAAAAATTATACTATATTTTCTCTTTTATTTTCACTCCTGTTACATAACATATTAAAATATACATTGTAGAAGTTTTCAGGGACTTTCTGCCCTGACTAATAATTCATTCTGCGTTTAAATTTTTCAAAAATATTTATTAGTTTTCTCCGGATTCGAAAATAATGGATACATTTAAAACACATTGGAAATTTTGCCAGGCGACATTTGGCGCCTTTTTCCTTAATTAAATAAATATATTTTACAAATGGCAAGAAACTTTTTATTTTTGAATAAAATAAATAAGTTTTATTAAAAATACAATTTACATAAGTACAATTTAAAAAATATATTTATTTAGTTCAAATAAATGTTTCAATCATATACTCTACGACACTGGTCGTTCATCTCTTACCATTCAAAATACCCCCGTAATAGGATTATAAGGTATTGTATTCCTTCAGATATAAGGTGGGTTAGTCGAAAACGTCTTAAACCGTCAATTTTAGGTTGGTTTTTACTATTATATCGTATTACCTATCCTCTCTCTATTTCAGTTTTCTAATTAGGGTTAAACTTGTAGTGAGCTATCAACAAATTGTGAACCGACTGTAAATATGTTTTTATAGTTTTCTCTGAACCTACAGTAAAGAAAATATATTTAGTCATTTTCTCCCACATAAAATTTAAAGCTTTTCAATGTCGGTATAAATTTTTCTGTACCTGTTGCAATTATCAGTGCATTAACCCGGATGGACCGACGAATCGCGTAGAACCAAAGGATCAACATTTTTTTATTTCAGTCCAATTAGTTTTGCAGTTGGGTAATTAATCCTTTTTCTGTGTAAACATAAATTCATTTTTGAAACCAAAAACTGTAGTATGATAATATTGGTTCGTTATAAATTCAGTATACCGGATAACAAATCAATAATTAAATTATTTCAATAAAGCCGCCTCGTCACACGGACTATCACAAACTACTAATTAATGGTCTATTCAAATTTTAATCCGAATTTTAGATTAAATAACGAAACTTTTTGTTTAATCACGGCCTTATTAATTACCATTAATAATTTGTAATCACATATGACAAAAACCGTGTCGGATGTTTTTGAACGTAACTCAAATGTTGCAACATCATATTAAATTCCTTTGTTTTGGTTTAATCTAATGCACAAATATATTTACCGCATATAATAATTTAACTTTCTATAAAAATATCGCTTCTTTGAAAGTTTTGTTTATAAACCCTTTGTTTGTATATCTAGTATATAAATTATCTATTTCAATATTAACATATTAGTCCGGTAAAATAATGATGCAACCTCGGAATGAAAGATAATAAGCTGAAAATTTGCATACGTCTTTATTTTGATGGTATAAAACTTACCTCAAAAGTCTCATATAATCACGTGTCCGCGACTTAAGATATTTAAGGTCAAAGGTCACGAAAATGAGTTTTCTGCAAATATCTCGTTTCCCTTACACTTTATGACATTTAAGGTGGTAAGAAAAATTGTAGAATGAAAAATTCTCTTCAATTTTTGTCTCAAGTACTTTTATGTACCTTCAACCCTTCTTAATATAGAGCGCAAAGAGCTGGGGGACCGCTTACCTGTGTATACGGTAACGCGAAGTCAGCCAGTAGGATTCAATAAATAATCTTAGTTATATAGTTAATTATTCACTTAAAATACTATTATTATCATTAAATTTTTATTATTTATTATTTAATAAACTATATTTATAGATAATAATTATAAAATATATATTTTTTATATAATATTTATTTTATTTTTAACAAACATACAATATTAAATGAAATATTTCCAATGAACTTTAATGATATTTTTAACAGCTGTATATAAGATAAATTAAGAATTCAACAATAATCATTTTTATATTTAATTAAATACTGAAAAAATCATATTTATTATTTTTTTAAATTATATATTTATTTATTAATCCAATAATTGATTTATTAAAGTTACAAATATAATATATATTCTTTTATTATGTATGGTTAATATTTTTGTATTAATTTTCTTCTTCATTGTCTTCTTCTTCTTCTTCTTCTTCTTCTTCTTCTTCTTCCTCTGACTGCTCAATATAGGATTCATCATCATCATTCTTGTTTATTAAAGTATCAGAATAAAAATATTCAAGAATAGGTGCATATTCACTTTCTTCATTGAAATCATCTGAAGTTGATGAAGCGTTTAGACATGATTGTCCCTTACACTGCCCACAAATTAAAGTACATTGCAATCCTGATTTCCTGCATCCGCAATTAGAACCACAACCTTTCTTGCAGTTGCAAAATATTGTATTCAGCAGTTCTTCTGGTGCTGGCGGTAATAATATTGTTATTGGTTCCAGAAATTCATTTTGCATTACCCAGCCGAATTCTTGGGGTTCTAAATCATTTCCCAACCAAATTTGGGTCTGATAATAGACACGAATGATATGCTGACGAGCTGCTGCACTTGAAGGTGGAAGACTTGATAACTGCACTGGTTTGTTGAGTCTTGTTGATTTGGTGAACTGGGTGTATCGAAAAGAGTCTATATCGTCTTCTGATGTTGGAGCATTATACGCTGCTAAGAAAATACGTACTCCATTTTCAAATAATTCTTGTACAGAGCAGTTTTTTTGTTGAAATAGTTGAGGTGACTGATGTAAATGGTGATTTTTTCGAACATTTTAATAAACGATATTTCTATCACCATTTACATGGTGATACCTTTCCTATAAATCGCAGAAGTCATATCACATCCACTAAACACGTGTAAAAATAAGATGTGTTTCTTAGAATGAGGGTATTTATCAAAACTTTTCGATGAATATAATTTTTTCCCCGCATTACCCTTACCAATTTAAAAAAAAAATTCTTGTTGATGTGATTGAGCTCGTCCTATCAAGATAACTAGCAAATTAATATCTTCTCCTACAATGACGGAAGTTTTTCCTACATGTTCAGACTCTGCAATAGCTGTTTCTACAATGAGAACATCAGCATCATCTCTGGCTTGTTTTCTAGTGATATTAACAGCTTTTAATTTGTCGATAAGCATGTCTATAAAGATTTTTTTATTAGATGTGTTCGATAAAAATTGTTCTTGGCTGATAGGCACATTAATTGTTTCATCAAAACGGACTTCGTAAGATTTTGAAATACCGGCAGTTCTTCTTAGTTGTTCCATTGCTTTAATATTCTTAGTGTAGTCTGAGTAACCATCAAATACAACAACGATACGTGAGCCATAATGTGTTTAAAAATATCTGACGTATTTATGTAAAATATTACAGAAAGTATCATCTTTATTCCATACAACGCGGTGCAAAAGAAATCCACCATCGATAATATATGTTGTAGTATTTAAATAATTTATATGACCGTCATTTCTTTCAATACTTGCAGTTTTTAATGTTTGTAAGCCACGCACAACACTCACAGAGACACCTTCTGATATTAACTTGTTACAAATAAAACACAACTCAGCCATTGCAATTAAAAATATTCACTCAAAATTATACGTCTGTCGATGCTAAGATGTCGTTTTCAACTGAACGATAAAATAAATTTTTTTCGGTAAAGAAATACTAACGCAGAGAAATAGCTCTACCCTACCATTCCCATCATCAAGTGAAATATCCCTCCACCGCTATTGTGCGTATATACATAGAAGTCCCAAACTCATTCGCCACGGTGTGTAGAAAGTCATATTAAAAAAAAACGGTTAGGTCATATATAACAAAGGAGCATCTGCTACAGCTTCGCAGAAACAGCAACCGCCGTACAAGAGATTTGTATTTCGAGATATAATATTCGTAGTAATATGGACGAAAAGTATTTTATTTAATATTGTATATTTGTTAAAAATAAAATAAATATTATATAAAAAATATATATTTTATAATTAATATCTATAAATATAGTTTATTAAATAATAAATAATAAAAATTTAATGATAATAATAGTATTTTAAGTGAATAATTAACTATATAACTAAGATTATTTATTGAATCCTACTGGCTGACTTCGCGTTACCGTATACACAGGTAAGCGGTCCCCCACTCTTTGCGCTCTATCTTAAGAAGGGTTGAAGGTACATAAAAGTACTTGAGACAAAAATTGAAGAGAATTTTCTATTCTACAATTTTTCTTACCACCTTAAATGTCATAAAGTGTAAGGGAAACGAGATATTTGCAGAAAACTCATTTTCGTGACCTTTGACCTTTAATATCTTAAGTCGCGGACACGTGATTATATGAGACTTTTGAGGTAAGTTTTATACCATCAAAATAAAGACGTATGCAAATTTTCAGCTTATTATCTTTCATTCCGAGGTTTGCCCCCTTTTTTGCCTTATTTTACTGGATTATATTGGATATTACCTTTTAAATATGTTATATGTCATTCAAATTTGATGTTCTTATTTTCGCACAATGGTGCCATACTGTTAGTATTGTAGGACATCTGACTAATTATGAAATAACGATTATATAACGTTTATAATATAATAATGATAAACAGTTCATAAAATAATGATTTATAATAAATATGTTGTGTTACTAAATTTAAATACAAAACAAATTGACAGTTTACAAAAGATTTATAATCGCTAACTTTGTATCTCTTTGTTTTGTATGTCATAAAGCCTTAGCGATTAAAGCCTTTTTACTTCTATTTCTAAACATCACTTGTTTGTTGCTACTTATTTACATTTTTACTTACTTCTATCGTTTATCTGCGACTCTGTAGAGCTTTTGTAATACTAATGAAAACCTATTATTTTTATAAACTAAATCTATGTATTATCATTCTGTTATCGTCATCTGTTAACTTGCTTGTGTTTGTTCAGTTGATCGTTGTTGTGGGGTAGTGTTTTATTTTAAGCTACAATGCATTTATTATTTTTTGTTACCATGTCCGAGAAAAGAAAAAAGTTGTGTTGACGATTCATCAAAAGTTAGAACTCATAAGTAAAATTAAAAACGGAGTTTCCCGTATACTTATGTGCCTTCAGAACAGTATCGGTTAGTCGACAGTGCGAGACATTTTAAAACAAAAGGACATACTTCTTTCATTTGCATCAATGCCAGAAAGCTTTTCTGCCATCAAGAAATGAAAAACAATGAGAACTTCGTCTCCCGTAGAATTAGAGACGGTGTTGTTAGAATGGAGCCCAAATTCGTAACATGGATATACACATATCAGGTCCAATAATTGCTGTAAAAGCAAAACAGTTTTTTGACATGTTATGCAATGTATTGATATTACCTCTGGTTACTTCTCTATATAATTTTGATGCATCATCTGGTTGGTTGACTCGCTTTAAGCAGCGCCATGGCTTAAAGGAGATAGGACTTCATAGAGAGAAGCTCAGCGGTGACCAATAGAGAGCTGTGGAATTTACAAGTGAGTTCAAAGAGTTCCTTTCTTTAAATGATCTGAGCTACGAACATAATTATAATACAGATGAATCGACTATTAATGAAATGCCTTCCAACTCGGACGCTAGCTTTTGCAAGTGAAAATAATAAGAGGGTCAGAAATCCAGCAAAGAACGGATCACGATTATGTCTTGCAGCAATGCTACAGAAAGTAACAAACTGAAGTTCACGGTGATTGGCAAGACAAAAAAACCTAGATTTTTTAAGGACACTATAGCAGAAAAACTACCTGTTCATTACTTCAACCACAGCAAAGGGTGGTTGGATAAAAAAATATTTTAAGAGTGGTTTGAAGTCAAATTTGTACCAGAAGTCAAAAAACATTTAAAAGCAAACAATTTTCCACAAAAACTGTGTGACAACGCTCCCTCACAACCTAAAACACATATGCTTAAGTCTGCTGACGGAAAATGATTGCCAAATTTTTGCTCCCAAACACGAAAGCGTTAGTTTAACCTATGGACCAAGGCGTCACTACATCTATGAAGAGAAACTACAGAACAAAGTTACTTCGCTCAAAAATTGAAGAAGGATATGACTTAAAATAGTTTTGGAAGTCATTCATTATTTTCGACTCTATTTACGAAATCACATCTGCGTGGGAGTCTGTAAAGTCTTTTCACAGTCTGTAAAGTCTAAATTTCACAATTGTGAAGCCATGGAGAAAATTGTTACCAACCATCAAAATTGTGTCGAACTAGTAGTTGGATAAGATGAAAATGAACTACCTGTCCTTACAAGTTTAATGAGCTTAGTTACTAGGGGAGAGAATGGGAACGCAGCAAACATGCAAGAGTGGTTAGACTGTGATGTTACCGACCCGGGATTTGAGCATTTAACGGATGAAGACATCTTAAGAAAATGCCGAGGAGAAAATGAGAAAAGTGATGAAGAAGAAGAGGAACTTGCACCTGGTGGACAAGTGACTCACGAAGCGGCCTTGTGTCACGTACATGAACTTCTAGAATACCTAGAGGACTAGGACGACTCGCTACTCGCTGAAAAACTGATGCTGCGTAAAGTGCAATGTAGAATAAAGAAACACGTGTTCCACTCAAAGAAACAGAAACAAGACAGATTACTGGAGTTCGGTTCTGCATCGATAACTATATTGTTGTATTCAATGTGGGCTCCGAATATTTTTAACATTAACAAAGTTTAATGTAAGTTATAAATTGTGAATCTTAGTGATATATTAAAATAAACTGTAAGTGTACAAACTCTTTACATAATATCCAGTTAAATTAGCATTACAGTCAGCAAATTGCAATTATTTGTTATTGTTGTCAATAAACAAATCCAGTTTTACCAGCAAATAACCGCTTTCAGTAAAGACCGATATACCTGTTTTAGCAGGTGTACAGGGTCGGACTTACTTTTCATAAACGTTTATCGAAATGAATTCAAACATGGAATCACACAACAGTTCTACAATACAAGACAGTCATACTCTTCGGCAGCGTCGAGAGTGCAATTTCCTTTAAAGTCCCAAGCAATCATCTTTAGTGCCTTAGAAAACACCAAACTTCAAGACTACCTTCTCCCACTTGGAAATATAATTCAACCGAAAAATATAATCTTCTCTTCTAGATTATCTAATAATCGCATATGTATGTATTTATCCAATAAACAAATAGTGGACGATTTTATGAATAATCATGGTCAAATAGAAATACAAGGTGAAATTGTCAGAGCAAGAATGTTAGTTACACCAGCAGAACGACTTGTACTCTCCGGCGTATGTCCTTCAATGCCGCCCGACTTGCTAATCAATGAGTTACAAAAAATCAGCATAGTTCCTGTCTCCCCGATGACCTTCCTCAAAATAAGTGCTTCTATGCCTGAGTACAATCACATCCTTAGTTTTCGAAGACAAGTCTATATCAGTCCTCACAATCTAACACTACCAGAGTCATTTACTTTTGTTTTTGACAACACGATATATAGAATATTCATTTCTCAAGACAGTTTAGTTTGCTCTAGATGCAAGAAGCCAGGACACATTGCTTCACAGTGCTCCAAACCACTAGCTCAACTAAAACCCAACCAAAATAATGAAGCATCGGTATCCAGCGCAACAAATATATCCTTGCAAGCATCCAATGACACAAACCCTTCTCAGTGTGAATAAATGTCTATTTCTAATATCCCAGAGATACCGAACAAAGTAGATGCATCAAATACGGACAGTCACATAATTAATCAACCAAAAAAAAACTTTGATGAAATTATTTCACCTGAAGCAGACCCATCTTCAAAAGAATGTAACATTTTTCCACCACCTAAAGTCCAAGCAAAATCTAAAAAAGCTAAAATTAGTTCAGCAAGCACTTCGGAATGCTCATTTTCTCTCTTACTTGACCCTGCTAAAAACTTCATAGAAAATCACCCTCTACCTTTCCCTCTAAACGTTGATTAACTTAACATGCTCCTAATGAATATCACGGGGTCAACAAATTCTATAACCACAATTCAAGAATATACCACAGACCTACCAGCTTTGTCCCATATGCTCAGTCAAGTTTATCCCCATTTAAAGGAAAGATGTAAAAATAATAACGTAAATTCACGTCCATAAGGAAAAAAATCCATAATTATCGTAACAGTGAGGCATCGGAAGCGAAAAGTGACACATCTCAGTTAAGCCAAAGTTAAATTTAAGTCTCTACTTCAGTGGAATATTGATGGTTTTTTCCATCGCCTTGCTATGCTCCATCATCTAATTGGTGAACAAGCTCCTGATGCAGTCAAAGCTATACAAAATGTATACCCTAAACACCCCATTGAGAAAATTATCAGGGCCGAATTAATGAAAGCTCAAGAAAATTTCAGAAGAATCCACTTCCTATGGATACCATCTCATATAGGCATAGAAGGGAATGAAGAAGCAGATACTAGTGCGCGTAACGCTATCACCAGTGACGAATCAGAAACAGAGTGTCGGAGTATCGCAGGCGATCTAAAAGTTTATTTCAAAAATAAGGTGTTAAGTGCGTGGAATCGTGAGTGGAATGACTCTAGTTCGAAACTCAGAAACATCAAAAGTGATATTTTTTCATGGAAGTCCACAGCCAGAAGTAGAAGATGCCAAACTATTATTACACGTCTACGACTTGGACACTGTATGTATACTCATGCCTATCTCTTCTCAAATAGTGAACCTCCAAAATGCGAAACATGCAATACAGTAGACAGTATAAAGCACTTCTTGATAGACGGTCCTAAATATGTAAATTAAAGACAGTCTTACAATTTGCCAAATAACCTGAAAACACTCCTCAACAAAAGTTTAGTTCCAAACAATTTATTAGGTTACTTAAAATGTATAAATATGTTACACAAAATTTAACTTAATTAATTGTTACAAATGTTCAATTGTTCACAAATTGTAATTAATTGTTACAATGATTGATTGTTACAAATGTTAAATTTAATATTATTACAAACGTTACAGGAATGTCGCTAATAACCTTTGTGTGGATGCGACTTTGTTTCTTTAAATAAAAAAAAAGACAGATTACTTTCAAAAACTGTAAACATGTAAGTACAAATTAAAAATTGTAAATTAAAACTTCAGGTGAAACTACATTTTTATTTTTTGCATTTATGTATTTTACTTCCAATTATGGCGATCAGCGATCTTCGTTATCCACGACAACCGTGCCAATCAACCCCACGGATAAACGGGAGTTGACTGTACTTGTTTGATAAGTTCTAAAACACTAACAATTAGTGAAGAGCGGCTGAAAACTGATTTATTTATTACCACACAATTTCTCTTCTTAATTAACATTTTTGTTGTTTGTTTACCGTAACTGAATGCTACAAGATGAAGAACGAGAGCATTACCTCTTTCGATAGTAGTAAAATACATATGGCAACTGTGTAAACTTCGAACAAATAGTGGCATCTGGTAGTCGCCAGTATTTCATGAGTGCATAGTCGGGTAAAATGGAAACGAAATTACCGTGGAGTACATCTGTTAGTAAAAAAAGTAAGACGTGTTAGTTATCCTTGAGAGAAAAATAAAAGATTAAGTCAGTATGTGAGGGATTTAGTCGAAGAAATCCAGATATGCTGATAGGTAGAGGATGTTGCAAAATTGTGGGGCAATTTGACGAAAGTATTAGCTTGCATAGTTTTTCAAATAATTCAAGGTACAAAAAACTAGATTTACAAAGACGTACAGAAATTGTATCGAATTTATATTTCAAAATATAATCAGTAAAAATATTCACGCATATGTAATAGTGTTATGGCGGGGAGAGGGTATATACACATGTTCGTGATTTTAGACGTTTTCGTAAAAATTATAATTATAAAGTTATAGGATCACAATACACTTTTAACGAGGAACAGACTTAAAACTACCTTCCAGAAAAGAAAGACGACTAAGATACTATTAAATTTCAAATTAAAAAAAAAGAAAGATGATCCCAAAAACACGAAAAAAGAAATGGATTACCCCAGAAAAGAACGATCTGTATGAATATACACTAACCAGACATATACAAGATTGCAAGACGAAATAGAAGATGTAGATCAAGCAAGTGATGGCCTAACAAAGGCACTAAACGAAACGGAAATATGCCCGTCCGTTCTGGCTCATAAAGAAAAATTAAGCCAAAAGAGCAAAGAGCTAATAGGTAAAAGAAGACAGCTGAAGAAAAAGTACGGGTGCAAATACACAACAATGAAGAAATTAAATAAAGGTATCTACCGGTCAATCCTAAAAGACGTAAGAGAAAACAATACAAGAAAAATAACTAAAATAATTAATATTATTATCCAGATTTAGCCATACGGCTCACACTCCCTCTAAGGAAAAAATTCACTCATCCCAGATACCTACGGTATCAAAAGGCTTGAGCTCTGGTGGGACTCTTTCCGTGTTATCGAGCCCTAGGTGACTTGGTATGTTGAAGTATCCCCCAAAAATTTTCGTACACATCTGGACGTCGCGAGGAGTACAGCTTTCTGCATAGTCCTATAGAGATGTTCATTTAGACCCAGCTGTTTGATGTTTTCTAGGAGGTTTTTAGAATAACACCAGTAGTAGATAAAATAATAGGTACTGTCTGGGTACTTTCCATTCTCCATTGTCTCCTGATTTGTATTTCTAGATCTCTGTACTTCGTGATCTTTTCGTTGTATTTAACACGTAAATTATTGGTGTTGGGTATCGCCACATCAATAAATGCTGTTTGCCTAGTAATTATATTAACTAGTATGAGATTCGGTCTATTATGCGCCACTAGTTGGTCTGTAAGCACAGTCCGGTCCCAGTATAGCTTGTAGATGTCATACAGCGAGGAGTACGGCAGGGAGACACCGTCTCTCCAAAGGTATTAACGACGTTTTTAAAACATACTTGTAAGAAGGCAAATCTGAACGAGCATGGTGTCAACATAAATGGAGAGCTTTAGGCCAGTCATTTAAGATTTACAGATGACATGGTCCTTATAGCCGATCTTATGGATGATGAAATAATGTTTGAACAATTATATTACGCTTCCTTGGAGGTCGGACTAAAGATTAATATGAACAAGACTCAGATAATAACCGATCTGGTGATAAATCAAAATATTGCTTTTGATGGAACGGATATTATGCAGACTGCATCGTAGATAAGTACTTAGGACATGAAATTTGGTTAGACAAAGATAATCAGACATGTGAGTTCCCGCGTCACATAGGATTAGCTTAGGTAGCGTGTGGTAAATTAAACTATGTATTGAAATCAAACCTACCCATATGCCTCAAAAGGAAAATATTTGACCAATGTGTGTTAGCTGTACTCACTTATGGAGAGGAAACATTAACACTCACAAAAAGTAGTGCATAAGATTCACTTGACTCAGAGGGCTATGGAGCGCCAGATGTTGAGTGTCTCTCTGAGGGACCGAACCCCAAACGAAGAAATACGTCGTAGAACAAAAACAACAAATACCATCAAAAAATTGCGTCGCTGAAATGAAATTGGATAGGGCACGTCGCCAGATTATCAGACAACCGATGGACAAAACGTATTGTCGAGTGGAGACCAAGAGAAGAAGCACTACGGAGCAGAGGACATCCACCAACCAGATGAACTAACGATCTGAAGCGTGTTAGCAGTAACTGGATGCAAGCCGTACAAGACAGAGACAGCTGAAAAGAGCTGAGAGAGACCTATGTCCAGCAGTGGACGTATAAAGCTTAATAATGATGATGATATCCATAAAACGAACAGTTGTTATTAAAATCTTAGCCCGAACGTTTTTGAAAAGTAGTTTGCCACGATACTGACTCTTGTAGAACCTGGATCAATAACTATAATGGGCAATGCATCTTTACATAGCTGTCGTATGGAAAAAGTACAGACTACCACATCTCGAATGCAAACATCGTATGTTGGTTACAGAACAAAAATATAGATTTTCATGACTCAATATAAAATATAAGAACTTGATGACTACTGCAAAAATCCAAGAGTTCTTACATCAGATTTGATTTGTTGAATTTTTAGAACCTATAAATATAACCTATAAATACAAACTGTTAATACCATCTTCTAGAAAAGGACCCATGACAGAAGATCAGTTGGTCGCCCAAGAAAAAGATGAAAATATGCAGTAACTAGTGTCTACGTAAGATATGGGTGCAACACTACAAGAAGCTGCACAAGATCGGCATGAGTGGAGAAAAATTGTAAACGCGGCCACGACTCACTTAGAGTTATAGTGCCAAGAAAGAAGAAAGATGAAGAAGTAATAAATTTATTATCATTTTTTGTGACACAGTAGATATTTATTTTTGAACGTAAATTTCATTTTAAAAATGTCAAGAAAGATGATTAAAGGTTATTTGAATAAACTCTAGTTAACAACACAGGCAGCTGTGAACTCGAAATTCGAAGACGCATAGAACTAGCCAGAGCTGCAATGACTAAACTAAACGGGGTCTGGCGTGATCGTTGATGTTGTTATTAATCGGATGACATTTTTGACTTAAATTTTGACAATCGTTATGAACCAAATCTTTTAGTGACATATAGTCTTCTAATTTTTTACTTCTTATTTATCGTCTATATTTTGTTAAAATTGGCCTCGGTGGCAGGGCGCGTCGGTCATTGGCCGATGAGTCTGGTCAATGGAGTGCCTCGACTCCACAGACTGTTTACTATTTTTGCAAATAAAACAACTAAAATTATCCAGTTATGTGACCGCAATAAAAGTTTTTTCAATAAATTATCATCACAAAGCATTCATTCAATTTGCGTTTTTTCACGATTTATAAAAAAATTGTTTTGGTAGCGCTGATTTATCCTCAAGTACTACAGCCGACCAGTAGGAGGTTCGGTACCACAAAGCAGGTAGAAAAGGGAAAGCATACCAGAGTGGCTGTAACTAGAGTCATAAATTATTTTTCGGGCGTTAATCCGAAATACGACAGGGTAAAACGACTTCACTATAGTTATTGTTCATGCAGTTTTTAATTTAAACCTGCTTAGGGTAAATATATGATGACTAGAAACGAATTGATCGAGAGTAGTAAATCGATGTCAAAAACCGCTATTCTATGACGCTACCCGTGACGATGCCGTCTTGTGACGCTAGTTCCGTGACGCTCGCCTCAGCGTTTACTGTAGAGAAAAAGAGTAAACAACAACGACAGTGTAGAAATATATTTTCGCCTTCCTCAAATACTGCAAACTTTTATAAAAAAATCTAATATTTTACTTTTTATAGATTTAGGGCTTTTTCTAATTATCTATTGTTATTGTTGTTATTATTGAGTTGTTGCTATTATTGAGTTCTAATGTTATAACATGATCCATATACACTAATAATCCTAAATGGTTGATGCGTTATGTAAGGAAAAAACTAAGTCATTCATTACATAGCGACTAAAATCATTTTTAAACATCGCAACGTAGTAGTCACCATCATTATCGTCTTTAAAATACTCGTATTTGCAAACTTATAACTATAAGCAGTATTTTTTTTATTTTGCTCAATTACAATTACATAGAACTGTTGACCAATTTTTAACTGTGTTTGAGAGGGTAATAGCTACACTTAATATAGTTATACAAAAACACTGTGTATGATATTAAAAAACGAAAAAAAAAAAATAACCGAGTTTTGATTTTTCAGATAAAACGTAGACATCGTTTAATAACGAAAACTGCTAATTTACCCGAAGAAAAGAACATGGCCGAATTAATAAACTATTATCAATGATTTACAAGCTAAGGAGATTATTTTTAAAAGCAAGTCATCTTAAATATACCATTAAGATTTTGTTCTTTAAATTCAAAAGGGCACTAATTGAAGAGCTTAGTTTAACGAACTCATATCGCTCCTCAAAGAGCACGACTCTTATGTAAATATATGGAAAATAAAAACATTAAATACTCCTGAAAACTAATATTTTCGGACGAAACTTGGGTTTTCCCTTGAGGAAACAAAATAATGTCATGGTAGGATGAGAATAGCAGAAGTGTATGTACACCACGTAATTTATTGGTAAAATATTTATAGTTGTTTATGCTGCTTGGCCAAAATGATTAATTTAATACCTTAGTTTGTTATTTTGTGCTAAATCCTTATCTTTAGAGTGCTAAATAGAAATGAATAGTCTAGTTACAAAATGTCATAAATATATCAATATTTAATAAGATAATATTTAATAAATAAAATAATTTAAAGCTTTACGTTCATTTAGATTTAAACACCTAGTGCCACCTATCAATATGAACTACAACTAAAGAAGAAGCCAGTTTGACCTTTATATGACCTTCAGAATTAATCTTAAGGACAGAGTAAATACCTCCATTAATCAATAAATTCTTGAAGTACAGTTATATTCGTAACTTTCTTTGTCTCTTTGCTATTGGCTACGTAATATTATCCGCGAGAATGAGCAAACGTCATTACATTCTTGCAGTAAATAACAACTTTGATGACCTTCAGTGCCCTCAAGTTTTGGTTTTTGGGTCTTGTGCCCATGGAGACTTTTATTAGACACATTGAATACTACAATATGGCCAAGTTTGGACAGATTTAACCGAGGGCATTTTACCATAAAGTTTCTAAAGTGTTACCAAATCCAAGTTAAAAAAATTTCAATAATTCAAAATTTGGGAGGTTCAAAATAATTATTTTGAACCTCCAAATATAAGTTTTTGTTTATTTTAAGTATTTTATATTATTTTACGTACTGGACTTGGCGACTGGACTGGAGCATCGTATGACTAATCGAAACCTGTGGGATAAAAATAAACGAAGTGCAAAAATGACAAAAAAACAGAATTGTAGAAAGAGGGTTTCGTCATTAATCTATTTAAAAACTGTTTCTTAATGGAAGAAAGAAATTAACAATATTTGATCTTGCAATTGGGTATTTCCTTGGCATGTTTTAATCCGCTACACTGCTGAAAAACTTTTTTATGGGATGCACTTGTAGCCGGAATTATTGAAAATAGGTTTGCCAATTTAAAAGCTTCGGGAAATGCATTATCAAGCTCTGTAGATAATATACGATCACAGCTAGACTACGCGGCTATAGCTTACGACTCAGCATCGAAATCAGTACTTAAAAAGCTCGATACTATTCATAACACAGCACTCAGAATATGTCTGGGAGCCTTTTGTACAACACCGATTGAAAGTTTACTTTGCGAAGCAAATGAATTGTCTTTAAATGATAGAAGAGCTTACCTCAGTCCAACATATGCAACAAAAATTAAAGATAATGCAAAAAATCCTGTCTATAGAAATACTTTTACTGATAATTACCCAAACCTTAATGCAAATCACGGTTCTAATAAACCTTTCTATAAAAGAATAAAAGACCATTTGCATCTGTTTGATATTGTCATACCTGAATCTCTTCCATACACATATGATCACAATCCACCTTGGATTCAAAACATACCATCGTATAACTTTGAACTTACGTCATTTGATAAAAACTCCACTAATCCTAATCTAATTATTTCCCATTTTAGAAAAATCATTAGTCGTTATAAAAATCATACCCACATAGGTATACACTGATGGTTCAAAATCATCCGAAGGTGTGGGAGCGTCTGTAGTAACTCCAGAGAAGGTCCTTAAATTCAAACTATCTAATGTTAGTACTATCTATACAGCTGAACTGTATGCTCTCTATCGCGCCATAGAACTAATCAATCTGACAACAAACTCCAAATATATTATCTTAACAGACTCACTTAGTGCCATACAAAGCATCCGAAAACTGTATCCAAAAAACCCGCTTTTAAAAAAAATTAAAACAGTCCTTCTTCAGGCTTATATCAATCATAATGAGATAAATTTCATCTGAATCCCATCCCATATAGGAATAAAAGGCAACGAAACTGCTAACCATAGTGCGAAAGACGCGATAGTGAGTGACGTTTCCGAGATCGTAAACACATCAGTATCAACGGATATAAAAGCTTATATAAAAAAATCAATCTTAAGTGCGTGGAAAAATAAATGGAATGTGTCGAATTCTAAATTAAAACAAGTGAAACCCAGCATAGAGGCATGGAATGTGTTACCTAAGTCAAGAAGCCAAGAAATAATAGTAACGCGCCTCAGACTCGGACATACTAGGTTAACGCATGATTACTTTATTAAAAAGTGCGAACCGCCGCGATGTGAAACGTGTAATACGACACTAACAATAATGCACCTACTATGTGAATGTCCCATTTACAATCAACAACGAAGCAATGACAAGATACCAGGAACACTTATAGAAGCTCTAGGTGCAGACTGTAACTTTAACAATACTCTGAATTTCTTGAAAGACATTAATAAGTACCACAATATTTAATAAACCAAATTGTATTGAAGTAATTGTACCTAATGTAATCCACAAATTTTTCGCTAATGGCCATTTGGTCGATGCGATTTTCTAAATAAAAAAAAAGCTCTGTAGACTTTAAATATTGATATAATCCTTGTACATTTTTTTTGAATCTAATTTGGATCATTATAAAGAGCTGTTAATTCTGTTTTTAATTTTGCTGCGTCAAATTTTTGTCCATATAGCTTTAGAAGTCGATGAAAGGCGCTATATGGAAATTTTTTTGCATAATTTTTTAAACTGTTGAAATCATATAGTGCTAAACACTCTAGATGCTTTAAATCAGAAAACCTATTTTTAAGTTAAATAATCCTGGTGCCAAAAATTTCAACAAAAAGTCGTCGAGAAGACTTCCCTTTATCATCGTTAATATTGATAATTCGTTAACTCTTATTGGGTTTTGGGGAAATTGCAAAAATTTGAAATATTCATTAACCTTTCTCGTGCAAAATCCAATGTCATACATTTTTTTCTGTAAAATATCGAACAAACTTCTGATTTTGGTAGAATAATTTCAAATAAACTTAAAAAGAAATTAAAATTAAATTTTTGCAGTGTATTGTAAAAACCTTTCAAACAAATTCGTGTCTCTATATCCATGTTGCTGTGTCAGTATGCCTTTCTGTAAATAGTTCAAGAAGCTCTGAAGGAATACAAGAAACAGCCTCAACTAGTCTACCAGCATAAATCCACCTTGTTGCTGCTACTTTGGGTAAACGTTTTTGTATTTACTTATCCAAAACAGCAGCCCTTTTGGACGATTTTGAAAAAAAGGTAGCAAGTCCTGATAACGTTTGAAAAGAAATTTTTTAATTTTTAATATGCCCCACTGATTGCTGTAAAAACAAATTGAGTCTATGCGCATAACAATGAACAAAAGTTGCATCTTGATACTTATCTTTAACCAGTTTTTGTAGGCCGTTGTGTTGCCCCCTCATTACAGCCGCAATTAGTACAATTAGTTTATTTTCACACTAAAACATATTTAATACACTGAACAAAATTTCCGATAAGGGTCCCGCTGAACGCTATTCACTAAGAGAACGTTGATGTTTCTAGATGTTAGCAAAATTTGAGCTTTTTTATTCTTGTTTGGACAAAAAACATACTGGCTTATAAGTATGCTCTGTGCTTGCAATATATCTATTTTTTTTTAAAATTTCATTATGTTTAGCAATATTTGCTTTAAAAGCCTAGTTAAGAAAATTTTCTGTTTTGCCAGACTGAATCAAACTTTCTATACATCTTACATGTAACGGAGAAACTTCATGTCTTGTTTTAAAAACTCTAAAACTATTTAAATCGTGTACTCCACCACTGGTCCATCCATTTATTTTGTAGAAAACAGAAGACAGCCAAAAATACAGTCTATTTTCTTTGCAACCACACAACCAAGAATTTTCACTGTACCAACTAAATTTAAAATATCGGACTGCTATTTTTGATTCCTTTTTTAAATTGTTTAAAATAGGTGTTGATTTTCAATTTTCAATAAACTCTTTTCTTCAAAATTATACAAGGGCAATGACTTTTCTGACTGTAAGAGGTACTAACCAGTAAGTAACCAAAACAAAAATGGTAACAAGCCTTCTAATACCACAGCGCGCCCATGCACCCGCACTTCCAAATTTTCATGATACAATAACTTTTATGTATCATGCAAAATTTTCAGACACACGCCGGCCCTTACCGATGGCCGACGGAATAACACGCGTATTCACAAATAAAAGTGGTAACAACGTAACGTGCAACCGAGTCGCATAAACTCACCAATATTTTCGTGCTTCTAGTTGGCTATTTACTGAATTACTATTATCACATATTTCTATTGGTGAAAAATATAAATGGAATTATTTCACAGTAGTAATAAAATATTTATTTGCTAGATTTTTAACTGTTACCAATGCTCTCTTTTAACATGCTAATTTCCCCAAAAAAGACAAACTGCATGGTTATAACAGCAAATTTACTAAGTTGTACATGTAAAAATGGAGCTGGAAGGTTAGATAATAGAACAAGTGATGGAGTTTAAATATCTAGGCTTCACATTATCTAGCTACGGAAAGCTCGAAACTGAAGTGGAAGATCAAGTGAATAGAGCATAGTCGCAGGTTGAACGAATGAAACAATATGGAGAAATAAAAATATCGGGAAAGAAATGAAAGGCAGAATTTACAAAACAGTCATCAGACTAATAATGACATACGCGACAGAAACACGACCAGACAGAGCGAGACCAAAAAGAATGTTAGAAACAGCAAAGATGAAAACACTATGTGACAGAGCTAGAATTACGAATATACGACGTAGATTTAAGGTAGAAAACATCCAGGACTAGGTAAGAAATAGAAGAGTAGAATGAAACGATCATATAAGCCAAATGACAACCAATAGAGTAGTAAAGCTTATGTAAGTACTAGAGACACATTGAAAAACAGAGTCATGTCTAAATAAAAAGAAGAAGAAGAAGAAGCAATAAAGAAAATCGTTGTATATATATTTTTAATTCTTATTTCACACTTAATTTCCATTTTACTCGAATGCCGTCTTTCTGATATTACCTCCTTCTGTATTTGAGCTCTACTAAGTACTTGCTAAGCTAATTAAATATTTATCTCAAAATCAAATAATTACTTACGGTTTTGAAAGTAGATTTTCAATTTTTTCCTTTAAAAGAATTTGCTAATTTCTGTCGAGCCTAATCCTCAAAATAAATTAGAATCAAAAATTGTTTTCAGTTAGTGAAATTTATGCTGATTTAATTAAATAACTTTCTCTTTCTAATTGTATTGCGGTGTCCTTATGAAAGCAATTAGCTAAAAGCGTTCAAAATAATTAACGTTTTTATAGAGTTGGAAAGAAAAAATTGATAAAAAATTAATACAGATGAGTCCAGTCCCCCAAAACTTCTATACTTACGAGATATTATATTACGGACTGTTTTTGATAATATAGATTTGTTTTTTGATGATAAAATATGGTTAAATTTTTTTAATATATATAAAAGGCAATTAAATTGAAGTTACAAGCGAAAAAAGATAATTATTCAAACAAAGTTTTCAGATCTGCTTCTGTGAAGGAGAGTAAAATTTTTTTAATTATTTATAATTTATTATGAACCATTATTTTTCAAACATAATTAATTAAGATAATGCTCTTTACTCCGTTCTCACTTAGACGGACCGTCTCTTTTCTCGGTTCCTCTAAAGAGACAGACATGCCAGTGACAATACAATAATTTCTATGACACTGTTCACATTAAGACGGATCCGAGAAAAAGAATGGATCCGGTTTTTAGACGGGCGTAGACGGATCGGATATAGTGTGTCGACGAGGTCTGTCGACGAGGCGGCACTGGTGTGCTTCCCTTCTAACCCGCGGTCCCCGCGAATTACCAAAGAAACATCATTTTGACTTCTACGCTCTTGCAAAATGGACGTCGATGCTTTTACTTTGTTATCGCTTATAGAAAATAAAGTCTTGTGGTACAAAACGTTATATCGTTATAATCGTAAACGAAGAATATAAAGATAAAAACTTAAGATTAACAGCATGGCGCCAAATATGTATACACACAACCAAACTTGGGCCAACCAAAATAGACCAAGTCAAAGTGCCCAAAAACTAACAATGGCTCTCCACGATCGTTTCATTGGTCAATTAGCTAGAAGAGACCCAACCATTTCTCACTCACAGCTCCAAAGGCGACTTTTGGAACCTACAGGTGTAAGTGTTTCAGTTGAAATCATAAGAAAAATACTTCGTACCCAAGGACTATACACTAGTAGACAGTTACGGATTTTCGAGTTATCCAGTTCAATATTGATCGCTTAAATTGATTTCTTTAACACCAAAACAGTAACATTAGAAATTTACAAAATATGCTATTTTCAGTAGATAGAAACCAGGATTTAACCTGATCTATTCACATATATAAAGGATATAAAGGTGTCATGTTCTGAGGAGGCATTATGATCAATAGTAGAACGTGTCTGGACCATGGTGAACTGTTGTTGTTTCTTTTATTCTATTTATTTCAGCTGTATCTTCTGTGCTGGCTACCCTTGGTATATTTCTCTTGTAGAGTCGTTACACAGTGATTCTACATTGAATTTTTCCTCGGTGATTTCCTGTAGAAAATGGTGTTATTTTCATTCTTATTTTTGCTAGTTTGTGTTCACTTCCTGCGTCTACTGAGTTTAAAGTTCGGATGTATAGAATCTGCTTTGGTTATATTTTTCTATTAGTGACTATAAAATAAATCATAGATTTGTGCCCCTAAAGTTTTCAAATGTATACTTATAATGGAGCCTATGGTTGAAAAATGTATTATTGATTCTTAGTTCGTTAAAAGCACAGAGATTAGCCATGAGTTCTTCATTTGCCTTGACGTTGTTTTCATTAAATCTTTGTTTTAGATAATAAATATTTAATTAAAAAATTTAAAGTTTATTTTAATTTAAATTACCTGAGGGATTTCTTAAGCCGGTCGACAGCCCATCTATACGTGCTAAAGAATAAAAAATAACCACAGTAAGTATCGAAAAACAAGTTTTTTTCATCAGTGAGTACTAAATGTTTTTATACAACTCATAGACATAGATATTTAGCAAAAACAATAAAAAAAATAGCGAAAAGAAAAAAATATATGAAAAGGCGAATACTAAAAATCATTTAGAAAAAATATAACAAACGATAAGTACTATCACCTAGTCTTATCAAATATTACATCTTTAATATTAAATCAAAAGAGTTTATTAAAATTTCTAGTACAATATTTCTAACCTAATTGATCAATTAATGTTTTTATAAAAGGACAATGACAGCCCAATGTCCTTGCACAAAGGAATTGTGACACGAAGATTCCGGAGAATTATTACAGGTGCGTGCCAAGTTGTCATTAACTTTGTCAAACATGCTCCAAATTTCGACTGGAAAATGTTAGCGGAGTGTTTAATGCTTGCTTAGCAAATATATTTTGCTTACAGCGGCATGCCGAACAGAAACGTTTTCCGGGATTAGGTATGCATGACGGAATTAGTAAAATTGAATTTACTTTTGATGGTCGAAATAAGAGTTTAAGTGAAGGATATATTTTTAAATTATGGTTTCTTGTTACTTACAAGCTTTCCATAATACTTTCAACACAGAGATTACCGTCTAAGAATTATTTCTATAACTTCACACGAATCGAGCAGGGTTCAAAGCTTTAGATGGCTATGGAATGCAATAAATTTGAATGACTAATGCAATAGGTACAATTTATGGAATACAAAAATTGTTTTTGTTTTCCATAAATCATTATATAATAGAGTCAAAGTTGCTTCTTAATAATGTAGTCGAAATCTCGACTCTAAAATACTTGTTTCATTTCCGTAAACGTACTAGACAATTTATATCTTTGGATTTTTTTGTTTCTCAAGAGCTGTCATTAATATGAATGCATTTAAAGAACACATCAATAGCATTCTCTACAGCAATAAGAATACATTAATGTCAACAGACGTTGTCGACAACTAAATGTCAACAGACTGAGTGACACTGTAATAGACGCTATAGAGAATAGGAACTTTTCAATAGTCAAAGGATTGAAGCAAGAAGACGGCCTGGCACCGACACTATTCAACTTGATTTTCGCATATGTGAGAAGATATAAGAATAGATAATCACCTATCAAATAAATCAATACAGATTGATGCCTATGCCGATGACAATATATTTATGTCTCATAGAACAGAAGAAGTGCTAAAAATATATTTACAATTGAAAACAGAGGCAGAAGAGACCAAAGTAGAAATAAATATTCAAAAGACAAAAAAGCTAACACGGTCAAAAGCTAGGGGAAACAGACGCACAGTTAAATTAGAGGACGATATTGAAACTGTAGTAAGTTTCACATATCTGGGAGATGCATTAAACACGGATGGAACAGATGAATCAGAAATTCAAATAAGAATGGAATGCAAAGAAGAAGGAAACCGAAGCTTATTTTTCAATCACCCATGTGTTTCGCTCCAAAAACACACACTGGAGATCGAAAATCAGTATCTACAAAACTTTTATCAGACCAATAGTATGTTATGGATGCAAGACATGGCTAATAATAAAAGACACAGAACTAAAGCTTGAAGTCCTCGAAAGAAAAGTTCTGAGCAATAGATTTGGTACCATTAACGAAAACGGAGTATGGTGATCCAGGTACAATCATGTCCTCTACTACCTGTTAAAAAAAAACCGATCTCAGAATTCTTTAAACTTCAGAGACTTTGATGGGCTGGTCATGTAGTGAGAAGGGAGACCGAAAGATTGACAAAAAGAGCCCTAGATAGTAAAATACAGGGTGCAAGACCAAAAGGAAGGTCACGGAAAAGGTGAAAGGATAAAGTGGCAGCGGACGTGCAAAATCTGCTAAACATAAGAACCTGGAGAAGATTGGTGCGGGACCGATAAGGCTGGAGACGTAGTTTGGAAGAGGCCAAAGCTCGATTTGGGCTGTATAGAGAGATATGTGTATATCAATTTGACAGGATTACAATTATAGATGCAGGTTAAGTTGTTAATAAAGTTTCCCCATAGACATAGACATAGATAATACAAATAGACTGATCGTTGCAATAAATTACAGTTCCCCCAGAGCGACAGAAAAAACTGACACAAAGCAGATCGTGCATCTTTTTCTAATGGCCCGACTTTATTGACCACATGACCTTCCCATTAGTCATTTAAGTCACGTTGTCAATGAATCCGGCCCATTAGGAATAGATGCAGGGACGACTGCTTTGCTTCAGTTATATTTACTTGAAAAGAAACCGTTCGATTAATGTGTGATTCCAGTCATGACACACAACGCTGAACACTTTCCTTAACCAAGGCCAGAGCAACCAAATTTAGAGTGGCTCAAAGAAAAGCAACAGTCGTTACTTTGACTGACTCTCAGAGACAGGGTGATCGGAGACAGGGGAAATAAGAAGAAGAACAGGTGCCACAGATGTCATAGAGTGGATAGCATGGCTGAAGTGCAACTGGGCGGGCCATGTGGCTAGGATGAGCGACGATTGGTGTATTTAAAAAGAATCGCTGGGAATTGGCTGCAGGAAGCGCAAGACCGACATAACTGCAGGCAATTAGGGAAAACATGTGTGCAACTTTGGACGCAGAAGACTAGATGATGACTAGATGAAGAGCTGTAGATATTATTGTTAAAAGAAATGTATCTTAAATTAAAAGTACCATGCTTTTGGTTAACCAATATTTAATAATGATATCTTTCAAATACATATTAAAAATGACAAACAAATGCACATAACTTTGATAAACTCCCATCTTTATTTATTCTATCTGTACTACTGGTCTTTGGATAACAGTAAATATTTAAGACATATCCTTCGATCACAGTCTGCTTATTGCTATGTTTCAACTTCAACTAGAGTTGATGAATGAAAGGAAAAAAACAAAACCATCAATACGATCCGTTATAAACAGCTTCAAAACCAAATAAGATGAAAAATTAGGGAGGCTAAAGAAACCTACTTCTCTGAAATATGTAAAGAAATAGAACAACTGCAAAACAGATATGACAACTTTAATCTACATAAAAAAGTTAAAGAACTAACTGGAGTAGGAAGTAGAAGAACCTTGAATATATTTCTCGACAAAAATGGAAATATTATATTGGAGACAGAACAAAAACTACGACGATGGAAAAAGTACATCGAGGAATTATTTCATGATCAGAGAGAAGCTAGTACATCTGTAGATAGCCAAACGGAAGATGTAGGCCCAGAGATAACCAAATCAGAAGTTAGTCAGGCATTAAACTCAATGAAAACCAATAAATCTGCTGGTCCAGATGAATTACCAAGCGAGCTATTAAAGTTGGTCAACGAGAAAAACCTGGAGATAATAGTAGAACTGTTCAACGCTATCTATACTACGGGAATCATCCCTAGAGAAATCATCAGCATCTGTGTGTTTGCCAAGGAAAGTGAATGCAAAAGAGTGCAGTGACTATCGAAACGTAAGCTTAATGTCACATACCTTAAAAATTCTGTTGAAAATTATCCACGCCAGAATTCACTCTAAACTGGAGCTGGATATTAGTGACACACAATATGGGTTCCGCAATGGTATGGGTACCAGAGAGGCACTATTCTCCTTCAACGTGCTGACGCAGAGATGTTTGGATGTTAACCGTCCTCTTTACGTCTGTTTTATAGACTACAATAAAGCGTTTGATAAAGTAAAACATGACCGATTTATGGAAATTCTAAAAAATAAAAACCTAGATGAAAGAGATTTAAGGCTAATAACAAACCTTTATTACAATAAGCGAGCAATAGTACGAATTGAAAAAGAGACATCTAAAGAAATGGAAATAAAGAGAGGAGTCAGGCAAGGCTGCATACTATCACCTCTATTATTTAACGCTTATTCTGAAGAGGTAATTCGAGAAACTCTGGAAGATGAAACAGTCGGCATAAGAGTAAATGGAGTCTTAGTTAACAACATTAGATATGCAGATAATACAGTAATAATAGCCGATAGTTTACAAGACCTGGAAAGACTCATAAGTAAAATAGTAATGTGTAGTATAGAAGTACATAATACTAACAAAATCTTGATAGTAGAGGACCAGCAGATCGAAAGAGTAACAAAGTACACTTACCTAGGAACACTTACCTAGGATCGAAGTCAGAATCGAAAAAACACGTTCTAATTTTATGAAAATGCAAAAGGTCCTATGTGGCAAAGCCTTAACATTAGCTCTTAAAGTATGCCTAACAAAATGTTACGTATACAGTGTACTATACTATGGAGTGGAATCATGGACGTTAAATCTAGACACAATGAGACGACTTAACTAACGCCTTTGAAATGTGGATCTATAGAAGAATTATGAGGGTTTCCTGGGTAGATAGAATTACGAACAATGAAGTACTGAGAATAGGTAAAAAGAAGAAAGTTGAACTTACAATTAAAGAAAGAAAGCTACAGTATCTCGGACATATGATGCGGGGCGAGAAGTATGGCATCCTGCGACTCATAATGCAAGGAAAGATAGATGGCAGAAGAAGCAACACATTAACAGAATGGGAAGGTAGAGACTTGCCCTAATAGTAAGAGATAAAAAACCAGAAGGTAAAAGACCACAAGGCAGTTCCCTTACAAGAGAACGACATGACTCAGTAGGAAACGTTCTTCATCTAGAACTGTTTCCTAGAAAGGTTTCCTAGGGTTCAATAATATGGAAATAGGACTTGTTTAAAAGAAAACAGAAATGCAAATAAATTTATTCGGAATATAATTACCACATTTTAGGTGCGAAATTATTCCATTAGTAAAAAAATGAGTAAAACAAAATGTTTTTAAGTTAAGATTACCATTTTGTGAATCCTTTTCTGGACGAGTTCACGAACGACTTTGACATTACGCATCTGGATATCGTTCGCTTATTATCATCATTCTAGCTTTACAATCCTGCTTGGATCCTAGCCTCCTTAATAATTTCTCTTCAGTCGTCCCCATCGATCGCCTTCCTCCGTCAAGCACTTATTTCTCATGCCTTCATCGATGTTATCAAGGAACCTTGTTCTGGGTCTTCCTCTTCTTCTCTGATCAATGGGTCTATCAAGGAGCGTTTTTCTAGCTGGGTCATTTTGTTTCATCCGCATTACATGTCTTATCCACCTCAGATGTCCTATCTTAATATGTTTTACGATATCAGGTTCCTGGTATATTCTATCTATATTCCTGGTATATTCTATATATTCTATTCTAAGTTCTAAGTTGTATCGTCTTCTCCACACTCCATTCTCATTCACTGCTCCATAGATTTGCCGTAGTACTTTTCTTTCGAAACATCCTAACATGTTTTCATTACTTTTGTTAAGTCCAGGCCTCTGACCCATATGTTAAGACTGGACGGATTATTGTTTTGTACAGTTTTGTTTTTGTATTTCTCCATATAATTGTGGATTTAAGGAGCAGCTGGAACCCAAAATAGCATTTGTTGTCCGTGCCATTCTGAGGTTTATCTTTGCGGTAGTAATATTTTCAGTGTTAAGGAGAGCTCCTAGGTATTCAAATCCATTCACTACTTCAATGACCTCGTTTTCTATAACAAATATATCGTTCGCTCACGGAACGATATTTTTTGATTAAAATATTCGACTCGTTAGGAACTGACGTATTCTAAATATGAAACATTAAAATACGTGTGCCTAAAATACGGTTTCTGAATATATCAATATATCTTTAATGATGTAAGTAATATGTTCGTTTTCGTTCACTAACATACAATATTTTTTGTCACTACTGTACTCTTTCTGTCTGAACAGTAACTCTTTCTCATCATTGGCAAGGAGGACCGTGTCGTCAGCATATCGGATGTTAGACGTTGGATAAATTATTGGTTTATTTTCATAAATAAATAGTTTATGATAAAGACAATCTGAAAGTAGAAACTTTAATAAATGCTTTGTAAAGTATAATTCCCTCATGAGATTGAAAAACTGAGAGACCTCAGACAAACAGTTTTCGTATAATATTTACGATCTATGTTTTTTTATATATTCGTTTAATTTTTGCAGTTTATTCGTCTTGTTTTTGCTGATGTATACGTTTGTTGCTGCTTTTTTCAAATTTTAAAAGGTTTCTCATAAAAAAGTTTAAACGTTTAGATGTTTTCAAAAAATTTTACTTAATGGGGTCTGATATGACGGTTTAATTTTCGTTTGTTTTAATAATAGAATTGTAGGGATGCGAAACCTGGCACCACTGTTTTCTAATTTATTTCCAAGGTTTGCTAACCTCCCGTCGCCAGAGCTCGAGCTCTCTCTAGTATCATTCAGGAGCTTCATTTGCTAAGATTGTTAAATATGTAGGGTCGGAGTGTTCCCCTTTATTTCGCTTGTTGTTAAATGAGCCGAACATGACACGTTCGTGAGCAGCGAAATATCAATAACTTATCATCAATCAGTATCAATTCGATGGTCCGTCAAGTGGTTGCGTAGCCATTGTATTCGTTTCAAAATGAGGGGTGTATGTACAACGTTTTATCAATTAATTGAAGTTGTATTAGTTTCGGAGCGAAAAATAATTTAGGTCCCAGAACGCCATTGAGCCAAATACATTTTAAATGTTTGTATCGCTTTGATGTAGACAAACGATGAATGAAATAAGTTTTTAATGAAATTTTAAATTCGTTTTATGGGCAATGATTAGTACTTATATAAAATAGTAAAATACCTACTGTATATAGTTGTATTTATATGCTTCTATTAATGACAAAGTTGTTTTCGTAAAAAGTTTCGTCTACATTTTGTCCTGAAAACTTCTGCTTGAATTCTCGTAACTTTTGTTATCTTGTCTGAGTCTACTTCTTCTTCTTCTTGTTTTTTATGTAGTCTTTGTCTGTTTTTAATGTGCCTCCAGTAAGTTCGTTTTCGTGGTCTTCCTACTGATCGTCTTCCTCTTGGAGAACCGTCTCTCGCGGTCTTTACTACTCTATTTCTTGTCATTCGGCTTATATGGTCGTTCCATTCTACTCTTCTATTTCTTACCCAGTTCTTGATATTTTCCACCTTGCATCTACGTCGTATATCTGTACTTCTAGCATCTTGTCTAACTGTTACTCATAATACTCCTCTGTTAATATTGTTATTGTTTTAAACTTCATGTTCTATTGTGACTGTGGTGAAATTCTAAATGTCCAGTTTTTTCTACTACAGCTGCTTGTTAAGATCTTCCTAGTTAAAAAGAAAAGACAGTTAAGATTTGCACGTGACAAGACACAAATGCTTTGAACGTGAAAATAATCTTTCCTGTCATATTAAAAGCAACTATAAAATGGCTTCGATCTGGACGCAATAGCGACATCTGATAAATAAATCAGTAAACTAATTTTCGAAACCAAGTTCAGATTTCTGCTTTAATCTGTGCCTTCTAAGAATTGCAAGACCAAACAGACGTTGATAAAGATGTTATTAGAGAGATGGGGAATCTAAAATTGTATTCCACAACATATCTCCTCAACTAAGCAAAAATCCTTAGTGAATTGGTTTCTCGTACTCATAAAGAGTATCTTCCTAGTTATTTTTTAATCTTAGAATCGATCTTATTTCTAAACTCATCTGATATTACATGGTTTCTTAGTAATCTATTATTACATATTTTTTTAAGTGACCGAAGCTTTCACATTTTTAGTTTCTGTTTTTTTTTCTTCTGATGCACTCCATTACTGGAGGTTTGCGATCACTACATTGCGATCATTCTTTATTTTGTCAAACTCTTAGTAATTATTGAACGTTCATGCCCGTCCAAGTTCTGGTATTGCGAAGGCATGGCATGGTTCTTTTTTCTACTCTTGTTTGGAAGAACCACGTTGAGAATTTAAAACTCGACGTTTCGGCACCAATTTTGGAGCCATTATCAAGAAAAAAATGGTTCCGTTCGAGTTCGGGGTCTCAATCTGCCTACATTGCCTATATTATTTAGACTTCAAATACAAATATAACAGATTATTATCACATTAATGTCAGACTAAAAAAGGTAGTTTTTACAATGCCTTATTTATAATCATTACACTTGCTGAATTTCCTGTTTTAGTAAGTTGCAATTGATGTTGCAAGGCTCTGGAATATTCGGTGCTAATATTCGGTAACTTCTTATTGAATTCGCGTGGTCGAATATACTGAATTCTAGCGGCCATTGTACTATAACTCGCGGTGGCGGTCTGAGCAAGATCGGTTGGGGCGGGGGGTTGCTGAAGTAGCTGTTGTCACGTTTCCGGCAGTCTCTTAGCGTCATCGCGCGTGTTTAAGCTGTTAATGCGTTTTTCAATTTCGATGGCTTCACGAATAATTCTCGATTTTAAGGAGCAGATAGGAGCGAGGGTTTTTGCTTTTTCAAAATATATTTTGTGACCTGTCTGAATATGATGTTGGGCTAGGGCTGAAGTAGTATCGGAATGTTTTACAGATATAGAATGTCCGTAAATAAGGTTGTGGATTCGTCAGTTTGTCTGTACTATGTATATACGTGGGCAACTAGAACAATATATCTCGTAGATACCATGGTCTTCATTGGGGATTTGGTCTTTTACGGATCTGACGAGATTGAACAACTTGGAGTGAGTAGTAAAGACGGTTTTGCTGTTTAGAGGGTTAAGATTTCTACTGATATTGTCAGTGACAACTTTGATAAAAGGTAGAAAGATTTTTGGTTCATCAGGCGGCAAGGTTTCTTTTTTGGATGAAATGGGGTTTAAATGTTTCTGAATGCTCCTATTGATTTGGGTTTTGTGGTTGTCGTTTTGTCTTATTGAATTGATTTCGAATGATCTGTGATTGTTGTCGCTAAGTCTTATCAAACGGGTAACAAGAGTGTTGATAACTGAATTGAGATGGGCATTGAGATAACGGTTTGTATGGGTGGGTTTCCTGTACACCGAATAGAAAAAACTGTAAGGTGGGTGTTTCTGAATAAGAAAAAAAAAGGAATGGCAAAGACGCTTCAGACTCAACTTCCATCGTGAATTGAATACTGGGATGTATTCCATTCAGGTGGGAAAGCAAGAGATCTAATGTGTATATACCATAGGGCCAAATGTGTCATTTACATTTGCGGGTGGGTTTGCGATTTGATTAGTACAGGGCTGTTATTTCGAAATGTTCCATGTATATATCAGCTATTACGGGAGATAGAGGGATCCAATTGGGGCACTTTTGATTTGACGATAGAAATGATTTTGGAATAAAAAGTATGTATTTGACACGCGATAGAAAAGATCTGAAAAACTATAGGCCCATAACACTACTGAATGTAACACTAACAAACTAAAACAAACTACTAACAAACAGATTAACAACTAAGTTAGATAATTACCAGTCAAGAGAGCAAGCCGGTTTTAGAAAAGGATTCAGTACAAGCGACCATCTGCTTACGATAAAAATATTAATTGAAAAGGCCAACGAATATCAAATCCCAATGTATATGGCATTTGTAGACTTTGAAAAAGCATTCGATAAAGTGGAACAATTAGCAGTAAAGAATTCATTACAGAATAGACTATAGATATACGGACTTAATTTCCAATATATAGTATTAAGCAGCAACGTCCATCAAAATAGTTGAAGAAACGGAGTCCATTAAGATACGGCGAAGAGTCAGACAGGGTGACACTATATCACCCAAACTATTCAATCAAGCTTTGGAAGACGTTATGAGGAAATTACAATGGGAAAAAACGGGGTATTAACATAAATGACCAATACTTGAATCACTTGAGATGTGCAGACGACATTGTATTAGAAAAAGATAAAAGGGAAGAATTACAAAATATGATGGATGAATTAAATAGTGAATCAACAAAAATAGGTCTACAAATGAATTATAATAAAACGAAAAGTATGACCAACCAACCAGAAGAATTAATAATTACAATTGCACAAACAACTATAGAACAAGTAAAAGAATATTTATATTTGGGACAACTACTTAAATTAAATAAAGAAAATCAGACCGGAGCAATAAAGAGAAGGATACGGTTGGCTTGGGTATCCTTCGGAAAACTTTCCTATATACTAAAAAATAGAAAATACCCCCAATATTTAACAACAAGAGTCTTTAACCAATGTATACTTCCTGTTCTCACCTATGGTTCTCAAACTTGGACGTTTACAAAGGAAAACATGGAAAAAATAGCAAAGACCCAAAGAGCCACGGAAAGGCAAATGCTGAACATCAGGCTATCAGACACAAGAAAAGAAACACTTGGATAGCAAAACTTAAGTGGAAGTTCGCTGGACATACCATAAAATAGAAAGACGACAGATGGAATAAGATGATTATACACTGGAGACCAAATAGTTACAAACGAAAAAGAGGAAGGCCACAAATGAGATGGTCAGAGAGACGTGGAAGAAGGAAGAGGAGGCCTATGTCCAAAATTGGACAGCAAGGGCTGTATAGATAGATAGATTAGACACGCAGTGTTTTATAAGAGATAACGTGTCTTGGGGGATTTGATGTTTAGAGTCCAAGATGGAAATAGTTTCATCAATAGGAATGTTGGTGAATAAAGAAACAATGTCAAAACTAACTAGTATGTCTGAGAGTGAAATAAAAATGTTTTTTAGAAGATCAATGAAATGGAAAGAATTTTTGACAAAGGACAAGGCGTTTTCTGCTAATGGCCGTAAGGATAAGGCGGGATGTTGTGCCAATTTCTGAGTGGGACAGTTGTATGTACTGACGATGGGTCTTATATGGAAATTGGATTATTGGCAAGCCGTATATTCTTGTAATTCGCGATGATTTTTCTCTGGGTATAAGAGATTTTTTGCAAATACCGTGATCTAATATATATATATATATATATATATATATATATATATATATATATATGTATAAACATATATATATATATATATATATATATATATATATATATATATATATATATATATGTATAAACATATATATATATATATATATATATATATATATATATATATATATATATACAAATACATATATTTAATATTATATACTTAATTTTTAGGACACATCTCTGTTTTGTCAACAATTTTGATTTGTATAAATAATAATTTAAATTCTATTTATTTAAATTTAAGAAATACATTATATTTTTAAGCCAATAAGCCAAATGTCTCCTTCGTTATAGCTTTTCCTCTTAAAAAATCGACATTATTGTAATACATTTTGAATTTGGTAAATGTAAAATGATACCAAAAAGGTTTGTAATGGAAATGAAATGCCTCATATTGATTGTCAACAAAATGAACTCCACGGTCTTGCTTTCAGCCCTTTAATTACGGTTTGGGAATCATGTCATTATTGGTATACGTTTTATCTTTTGTGCCTTAATATTTTGGAATTTTTTGAATAATTGCCAAATGGTGTTGACCGTTTTAAAATACTACACAAAGTTCAATTAGTACTTGACCACATTTGATCCATATCCGTCATATACCCAGCCGAGCTGTGTAAACGAAATTATTCATCGATTCACAAGGACAGTTTTGATTGAAAACAAATACAATGGCTACGAAACCACGTGATGGATGTTAACCACCGTGTTGATACAAGTGGTAAATAACTGAAACGCAGATCGCTGGATTACCGCCGGCGTTTTCGCTAAGGTAATTCAAAATTGCTACATACCCAATTATTTAACATCCTGCTATTGGGTTCAAGAGAGAGGATGTCTGATGAAATACTGACATTAGTCAATATGTTTGTGTTTGTGTACGAACTTCTAAATATTTATTGCCAACAAGTATACTGATTTTCCTGTTGATTCAATCTGTATTGGATATGTGTGAAGGCTAATATGAACAGATATTACACAGCATAGTGCAATAGACATGTGAACATTGTTTTTTAACTCATGATTTAAGTCTGACGTTTTCTTTTCACATGGCAAAAATAAAGAAAAAATTCGACAAAAAACTAGTTATGGATTGCAAGAATACTGAATATAATTGCTCTGTAATTATAGTGGAAGTGGATTAATAGTTTGGAGAAATAAGATTTATCTCGGGACTGTGACAAATTTAGGCATATGAAAACTTTTTTAGTTATTATAGTCAGATAAACAAAACCTATACGTTTTCTGCAGAGATTTCGGCAGATTAGTAGAGTAGAGTATTTATTTAACTACATAACAGATACAAATATTGTTTGTAGTAAGTAAAAAAAAACATACGTAGTATTAAAACGGGAATATAAAAAACGTAACTTAAATATATACAAACAAGAACACATATTAAACAGAAAAATATTTATGACAAAGTTACGGTAAGCAGTTCAGTGGATGTTCTGCAATAAGTCATATATTCTTCTAAGCAGTAAAAACAATGTTTTAGAAGATATTCTTTTATAACTTTATCGAAACTATTACAGTTTAGCTGTTTAATATTTTTTGGTAAAATATTGTAATAGTTATAATTAAGCGAATTTTTTCTGAAAAACTTAATCTACAGCGATTTGTTCGTAGGTAGTGACAGTTTCCCGTATTGTAAACATGGACATCAGACTGTTTTATTAAATGGGCACGTTTTCTGTGAATTTCAGTTAGAAATTAAAATATTAATAAAGTAAAGGTCGGCAGTGTTCTAGATAACTAACCCCTGCTAAAATCCTGACAGCTTTCTTTTGCATTCTAAAAATTTGAAGTGCATTTGTTGAATTGCCCCATATAATTACAACATAGTTTAGGTGAGAGTGGAATAAAGAAAAATATGTCATTTTTAATGTTTCAAAGTTAACAACCCTTGCTAGTTGACGAATAACAAATAATGAGCTTTTCCTTAAGTTGTGAGATATGAGCCGACCAGTTGAGTCGATTATCTATGGTTATTCCCAATAATTTAAGAGTCTCTTTGTTAAGTAGATCATTGCGTAAATTACTTGCAGATATAATCAAATTTTGCGTTTTATCAGAGTTAAGTTTTAGTTTGTTTGCAGCAAACCTCGAGCTAGATTTAGTAGAAACTTCCTGATGAGACATTTTTAAATCATCATTTTTTTTCCTGGTATAACGTATGTCGCATCATCTGCGAATTGTATGGTTTTGTACGGAGATATGAATTTAGGCAAATTGTTGACATAAATAATAAACAAAAGAGGTCCTAAGACCGAACCTTGTGGGACTCCATGTTTTACGGATAGAAAAGTCGCAAATGGAACTTACTATGCGATTGCCGCGTTCAAGCCCCTTAATCACCTCGCTTACAACATTAAATACCGCGTTCGTAGTAAAACGAGCACTTCTAAATCCATATTGTGAGTTGCTAAAGTAATTATTTGGCTCAAAATAGGAATAAAATTGTTGTTTGATAACTTTTTCAATCACTTTCCCAAAAGTAGAAACAATGCTTATGGGTTTGTAATTGTCAGTTTTTAAGGAATCACCATTTTTGTAGATTGGTAGTACTTTTGAGTATATTAGTACTCCTGGAAATACTCCAGTTGATATAATTAAATTAATAAGATGAGTGAAAGGTGTTGAAACTTTGTTGAAACGTGTAAGTTTCTTTAAAAATTTTGTTATTAATTTCGTGAACGTCCCTACAATTAGAATTACTAAGAGATTTTATTATTTGGGGGACCTCTTCTTCCAGAACGAGACGAAAAAAAGGACTTGCTCAGAGAAGGATAATTTCCATAATTGAAGAGGACATCAACATTAATAGTGGGAAGAGATGTAATTATATTTTCTGCAATTGTAGTAAAAAATTGATTTATTTCGTCTGGAGGTAGATCAGGTTGTACCAAACTGGATCTTGTGTAGTTTCTTTCGAAATTTACTTTTTTGCAGCAGTCTCTAGGTTTATTATTGGAATTAGTAATACAATTACAGTAAGCTGACTTATTAGCAATTTTTAATTTACGATTATATTCAAATTTTTGTTGTTTATATACTTTGAACAAATCGGGATCCTTAGTATCGGGATCCATCTGCAATGTATTTAATAAGGGAGAGATTAGATCTATAAGACCTTAATTCATTATTAAACTATTGCACGGGTGTTTTATCAGCCGTTTGTCGTAATTTTTTTAGTTGAAAATGCTTTAGTATTAAATTGTTAGGAGTTTCGGTAAGAAATATTGTTAAAAAATCAGGAGCATTATTAATATCATAGAAAAAGTCCATATTTGTACTAGCTGGCGCACGTTTAAGCTTATGTAAACCAGAAGTAATAAACCGTTGAAATGTCTGATTAGTGTCAACAACTTTATGCTCAGAGTCAATAAATATAAATTGAGCTCGATAGTCAGAAAAATAAGGTTCAAGTACGCCCATTCTGTAGATATTTTCAGAAAAAATTGTCATAATGTTGTCGATGCAACTACTGGACTGGGATGTGATTCCAGTATAATCGTTTATAGTTACTTTTGGACCAAAATATGTTAATAGATTTTGAATATCAAAGAATGGGTCAGATTCAATTTTAAAATTTATATTAAAATTACCAAGTATGATAAGTTTGTCTACTTTACTAAGAAAGGATGTTATGACATTTTCAAAATTAACCAAAAACAAGTCAGTCACCCTTACCCGATCTGTATACACTTAAAATATTGGTTTTTATTGAAGGTACATAAATTGCACAAAACTCAGAACTTTGCTCAACATTATATTCATTTAGATTAAGAAAACAATACATAAGATTTTATTTTACATAAATTGCAACTCCGCCTTGTTTCTTTTTTACCCTACAAAAGAAATTAGCTAATAAACAGCCGGAGGTGCTAATTAATTTAAAATTTTTTTCACTTTGCCAGTGCTCCGAAAAACATATGACGTCATATAATTTTTGATCCGCAAGAAAACCATTGATCATATCGGCTTTATTTGAAATACACTGCAAATTAACATGAAACATGCTTACCGTACCTTGTCGAATTTGTTTATTTTGATAAGTTTGTAGAATCTTCTAGGTTTCTTCCTCCGTCTTCTTTTAGTGCTGAAAATTTCTGTTGAAGTTAAATCTCCTAACGGCAGCTCTTATGGGCCAAATATTAGGATTGTAGACTTTTTCAATGACGAATGTAGACGTCAATTTTATCTACCGTCTCACCCAAAAATTTTAGAAGATCGTCGGCTTTCATATCAACACCTATGCGGGACACATGTACATGACCTTGCCTAGGAATGGTGTTTACAGTAGACGATTCGTCGCTTCCAATAATCGGTTTGTATTTGTTTTCTTTTTTCGATTGGGTATTCCAAGATGCGTGTCCTGTTTTTAGATTGTATTTATTTTCTTTTTGATAACTAAAGATAGATGATAACTTTCAGATAACTAATGATATATTAAAAAACTTAATATTTGAGGTAAAATTACAAAAGTTTATCTTTTAAAACATAAAAAAGCTTTAAAATGACGATTGCTAAAAGTTGTAAAATTAATTTGTTGCTTCGAAAACTGCAAAATAAGGCAAAATCGTTAATTGTTTATAATTATTGTAAAATTCAACCTAGATATCTGTTATTGCAACCCAAAGTTGGGCATTATGGTCCTTAACAAAGTCTTAAAATTTCAGATTGATCCATCAGTTAGTTTAAAAGTTTTTCTTAATACAGAAGATATATAACCTTGTCGTTTTCGAAATTTTTCAATAATCGCCGGTATCTAGGCTAATGTGCCGAGCTATTGATGATTTGATTGAGCAATCGGTACTTTAACGAAAAAAGAAGTCATGGCATCTTAACTACTTTTCGGTATATCCTGCAAAACATACCAATTTGGGACATCCTGTACATATATTAAACTTTTTAATATAGTACCTACTATATGGAACAATTACCGAAAGAAGAATTAACAACTGCTTTTAATGGCAATTCACCACAAGTTTAATTGAAAATATATTTATTTTACCGTTTCTCATTAAATTCAGTATTTTATATACTTTACATAAAAATTGCACAAATAAATAGTTTCAAAACCGTATTAATAATTTATTAACAAATTAATTATGCGAAGCTACTATGATATAATTTTTATCCCTCATATAATATTTTATATTTTTATTAATATAATAGATTTATCAAATCTACACTTGTTCTATTTTAGTTATAACAGTTGTGGTAAGAGAGGTTTACTAATGACTAATCACAAAAAGCGTTAATTTTACCGACCAACCTTCTAAAAATTATTGAACGATAAAGCTGTGATGACTCACATACATACAAAACAAATTAATATTGACGAATAAGAAACAGTGTAATTAATTTTAAAAATCTATTGGTCAGGTAAGAACCGCCTAATGGAAATTGATTCATTTAGAATTAAGTAAGTAGGGGGATCATTTAATGAACTTTGAGTAACCGGTTATATTTTTGTAGGACTATTTTTAAAATTAGAAATAAAGATACAAAATTTCCAAACATCTTTTAAATTTTCTGAATTGTTGTGACATTAGAATTGATCGATTTCGAATGAATGAATTGATTGAATCGAATTTTATTTGTTTATCACAGAGACCTTTTTTTTAGCAATAATATTAATCAGAAAATAAAGAAGATATGCTAATTCCAAGCATACAAATTAAAAGTTTAAGAGTTAAATCAATCAAGAAAAATCAGTGGAAGATTCGAACTCTGATTATCCAGTTCAAAAGCAGAAAGATTATCACTCGACTTACTGTGTACATTAAACATATAAATTATATGTAAGTTGCTCATTTGTGTTTGGTAGTGAAAATGTCATGTAAGCTATAAACCACGACGATTAGAAAGATATACAGAAACTGATTAGTATCATTTTCTCTGTCGCACTGGGGGAACGGATCTATATTGCAGCTCTTAGTCCATATATTATATGTATATGAATATAACCTGTTTTTAGCGGTTATTGTTTTCCAAATGGACAGTTGACATACTTGGACCTGATCTTGTAGGCATATAGCCATGCTTTTAGTTGGTAATTCTGAGAGTGATGTTTGTGTTTATGCACTATATGTTTATGTGTTATATGTTGTATACTATTTAGAGCTCCAGAAGATTGACATTATTGGTCACGAAAGACAAAAATGCACCCGACATTTCATTAGGAGAGATAATACTTTTTGGGAGCTTATAATCAGTAATACATAGGTTCTATAGGTTGCAGATTCACTAGGAAAAGATAATTTAGCTGTGCGTGTAAGGTACCAGCGAGACTGCTCTTTAAAAGGCTTAAATTTAGTTCAATAAATATAAAGGGTGAAGTAATAATATGAAGAATGAACATTTATTCGAAATAAAAACAAAAAGATATATGAAATATATAGGAAAGTATAATAACAATAAGTAATAATAAGAATACTACAACTAATGTAAATGCCTGGAACTAAACTACAAAATTGTATTTTAATAATGTTCCGCGCAATAAGAAAGTACCTATGATCTTTTCTGTAACCCGATTTTACGGGTTTCACTAATTTCACGAGAAACCACTTACAGCTTAAACCTATCATTAAAGAGTAACGAGTGTAATTGGTACTAGATTTCTTATAGTACTTGTAAGTACTTATAAGACACTACGAGAGTTTGTGTCTTCTTCAACCTACATTTATCGACTGTTCTTCAAGTCTTTAACAAGAGAAAAGACACTGCAAGTATTTGTGTCTTTTTTGAGCACTATTTTTAGACTGTCTCTAGATGTGTTTTTACGTGACTTGGGAAAAGAGAGAAGTGGCTGCTGATTGACGTCAGCAGATGTTGAATATAAATAATCCTTTACATAGATAAATATTTAATGACTATTTTGTGGGAATTTCGAACAGTACCTAAGAAAGAATCAATTCAAATTATTGTGATTCTCACATCAATGAAATACATATGACTACACACACTTTATTTCTGCTGATTCAATATCTTATTACATTTCTTTTAGAGAAAAGTTTATTTAAGGTTCTTCTCTTATGTCGCCAAATTCTCTTTAAATTATTTATTTCACATTTTATCTATGTTTTTTGAACCTGTTAAAATTCGTCATTATCATCCAAAAATATTATAGAGATTATTCTTTTCTTTTTCTGTAGTTTTTCACCTTTTAGTAGGCTGAAATAATGATGCTTTTTTAAAATTTCTTCCAACTCTTGTTGTGTTTCCTCTGTTCTCACTTTTTATCACTTAAATCTACAGTATCTCATTTAAATCTACTAGTTTTATTATTTCTTGCTACATCTGCTCCTTGCCTAGTGTCATTTTTATTTTATAGGCTTTCATTATTTATTACTTTTATTGTAGCTTTAAACGTGTCCCAGATATTTTTGATTGGATGCAATGAGTGAACGCAAGTTGCACCAATCTTGTTTTAAGAGTACTCATCAGGTTATTTTCTATCTCTGTTCTTATCTATTGTTCTTCAAGTTAAACCAGAAACCAACAGCTCTGCTCCATCTACCAATTCTAGACTCCGAGGCTGAGTTATTCTACAAACTGCAATTGGTGTTTATATTTCATTTATAATGTAAGAAATAGCTTTTTTCTTTTCAAGGCAAGCTACACCAAATACATCAACTTCGAATAGTCCATAGCTAAAGATCTCCGTACGAGGAGACAAAGGCGGTTCGACCCCTTTTTCCTACGAGATGACAACATAAACTAAAGTAGAATTGGAGAGAAAGAAAAGAAAATAATACAAGATAATAGCTACTAGATTATAAACCATCATGCATGATAATTAAATTGCCGAAAGGGCGCAAAAAGAAGACGAAATATAAAAAAAAATTTAATTTTTAACAGATAACAGATATATATATATATATATATATATATATATATATATATATATATATATATATATATAGCCTACTTTTTCAAATTACTCTCCTTCTTCTTCTTGCAGTACCGTCTCCTATCGGAGGTTGGCTACCATCACAGCAATCTTTACTTTGTTGGCTGCAGCTCTGAACAACTGTATTGAACTGCACCCATACCACTTTCTTAAATTTCGCAACCAGGAAATCCTCCTACGTCCCACATTTCTCTTTCCCGAGATTTTTCCTTGGATTATGAGTTTAAGCAGAGAGTACTCTGCTTCTCCTTCTCCTCTCATTATGTGGCCCAGATATTCCAGTTTTTTCGTTTGTATGGTTTTTATGACTTCGCATTCCTTCCCCATCTTCAGCAGAACATCTTGATTTGCTACCCTTTCTGCCCATGGTATTTTCCACATTCTCCTGTAACACCACATCTCGAATGCCTCAATGTTTTTGATGTTTATTATTAATTACTCTCCAGGTGCCAGCAATCAATTCTTTAATACAAAATCTTAAGAAAAGGTTAAGTAGTAAGATTAATTAGGTGGATGAAGTAATAAAAATGATGCCAGATTAAAATAAAAAATAAAAAAATAATTTATTTGACTTTACAATTCTTTTCTTATTGTTGCTGGGATATTATATATGAGGCGACTTAACATGAGGTGACGTGAAGTGAAGGTGTAAGTACATACATACATTCGTTTATCAGAAAGAATCTTAGCAAAAAGAAACAACGTAGTAATATATTTAAAGATAACACATTTTTTCCTTCCGTAACCAAGCAAAATAAAAAGGGGTGTTATTGTTTCTTTTACACTAAACACTGATATGAAAACATTTATACATACCTGGTGGATCGGAAGAAACACAACACTAGCTCTTCGTACTGCTGTCTGATAGGAAGTGACGCCATTTTTCAGTTAATCAGAGAAAATCGTTAAGACGCAGTTTAAAAACAATAAGTGTTTATAGCCACTCATTAAAGCGATATACTTATCCAGAGACTTCCATTGAAAGGTGTAAGTCAGTCTTACACAACTACTAATGTTTACCAGCCTTAATTCTGTTAATAAAATGCTATAGTTTTTCTTTCAATATTTTTTAAGATAACCATATATACTGTTACTAGAATATTTATGCATTTAATAAACCGTATGCCATAGTAAATTTTAAGTTCATAGTAAACTTCCAATTATCTAAAAAGATATATCTGGATAAAGTATAGTTTGAATTATTTATTCCTAAATAACTAACATATATAGATAATGATCAATTGTCTTTTATAGCTCTTTGTACGGTAACATCTACATTACTATTATAATACATTGATCAATTTAAATGCTTTATGTAGCTCGTTATGCTACATAAAATATATCGATAATAAGCCCAATAATTTGTAGGCCATTTAGAACTATACTTGATAAAAAATAAAAATATTAAACGTCACGCATTTCGAAAAAATGTGAACAAAGGACAAACACCCTAATAATACAATGTTCTATAGATGGGGGATTCAGATAATAGGTCAATATAATAATACATTTATATATTTAAAATTAATTCGGTATCTAAACCAGCGCGGTGAAATATTTTTGTATGTTGGATAATTTAATTAATTATATATAAATAATTTTAAATTCAAATATTGTAGTTTATTCAAAATCAAATATGGTAGTTTAATGAGAGTTATTACCCTTTACACTGATAGTGCAGCAAATCCTGTTATTTATTGGATCTTTGTTCTACAATAGACGTAACGAGACTAATCGTCCTAGATAATTCTAAGGTAACCTCTTAGTGTTGATGCCATGCTCGCGTGCCATTTCGTCTACTGCAAATTTGATATATGAACTCTTATGTTTGCGCACTATATCAAGTAATTGAACCTTTATCATGGATTCATCAAAATCTATATTTTTACTTCTTAACCAATCTATTATATCTGCCTTTCGAGATGCAGAAGTCGGTATTTTTTCCATACGACGGCTGTGATAAGGTGCATTGGCCATTATAATTACCGAACCAGGATCTACAAGAGTCAGTATAGACGAAAATCACTTTTCAAACACATCCGAATTCATATCCTCATGATAATCGCCCGTTTTGATTGAGGGAAACACATTTAAACCATCTTGTAAAAAACCTGAATCACTTCCAATGTGCATTATAATCAGACGTCTTCCTTTGCCCGAGGGTGCTTTTAAGCCGGTTGAAAGTCCCTCAATGAAAGCCTGTCGCGCACTTTTAATATTCAAGTCTTGCCATACTTTGGATTTCGTATGACCCTCATTCAACCAAGTTTCGTCCGTATAATAAATTTTTTTACCGTCGTCTAAAATCACGAATTTTTTGCAAATATTTTCTCCGCCATATCACTAATTCGTCTCTCTCGATCAACAAACTTTTCCGATTTCTCTTCACATACCGAAAGTCCATTTCATGTAAAGTTCTTTGTAATACCCTCATGGATATTTTATTTAAAGTATCATCTGCGTCTGCATTAACTTCTCGTTGAATAGCCTTTAACGTGGGCAGTTCGTTCCTAAAATAAAATCCATGAACTTTTCTTCGGATTATACTTTTCGTACTATCGTCCAATACAATTTTTGCACGTCCTTTATGGATTGGTTTTTGGATAGGTTTGTTACCTTGAATTATTCGGAAAACCGTACGAGCCGATACTTTCGTTAAATCTCCAGAAAATGCCGCGACGTCCTCTATAAGCATATCTGGATATCTTCTACGCAATCCCTCATAAACCGATTTTATCATTTGCTTTTCTCTCACAGACAACCACCTTTTTTTATTTTGTTTATTAACAGATGTACTGCACGTTGGTTTTGATGCCATGATGTTACCCGACGGTACGCTCATGAAATACTACCACCCACCTGATTTTAATGGTTATTTGTGGGTGAGTTTTCACAATGTTGCCGTATTGCATTAAGAATATTACTTTCGAAAAGAAATAACGGTGTCCGCCTACCTCTTTATTGGCATTCTGGGTATACCTCAATTGCACGGATAAGCTGCAAGCAGTACTAAATAATAAATTTCGCAACAAGGCGAGTGTACCTTCTCTAGTTCGGACTTCCAACAGATGTAACCGTCAAAAATGATAATTGAGAAGTAAGTGTGCTAATAAAGAAATAAATATATAGCCGCTTACCACCGAGTGTTAACGAACTACAAAATGTCTGCCCTGACAATCCTATTGAATTTATAGTATAGAGTTCAGGTGAGTCTAGGAGAGCCCGTGAGGGACTGACCTCCCTGACCTGAAAATCGCCTACTTTTCTTCTTCTTCTTCCTTTGCCCTATCCGTTTCGGACGTTGGCTATTAACAAGGCTATTTTGACTTTGTTTACGGCACCTCTGAACAGTTCGGTCGATGTTAGTCCGAACCATTGTCGCAGGTTATGCGTCCATGAGTGTCGTCTTCTTCCCGGTCCCTTCCTACTGTCGATTCTTCCTTGGACTATTAATTGTAGCAGCCGGTACTTAGTATGCCTCATGACATGTCCGAAGTACTCAAGCTCCCGTTTCTTTACGGTGAAGATTATTTCTTTGCTTTTGCCTATTCTCTGCATTACTTCCACGTTAGGGATGTGGTCTGTCCAGGATATCCGAAGAATACGGCGATATATCCACAGCTCAAAGGATTCTAGTTTCTTCAGGGTGGCTTCCGTTGTGGTCCAAGCCTCTGCTCCATACAGAAGACTGTATGGAAGACTGGAAGACATAACACTTGACCAGTCTTAATTTTAGTTCCATTGAGCCTACTTTTGTATAAGCGTATTGTAGCGATATTAAGGATTTTCAGGTCGATTGGTCAATAGGAAGGATTAGATGGTGAGCGATGCGCATCGGCGTACGCACTAGTCCACAGACTATAGCACTCGATGACAATGTACCAGTGGAAATGTCTAAAGAACCACTCCCACATTCTCCGACTCTGAGAAACGTGACCTCCTTCTTTTTTTTGTGCCTCAAACACCCTCCAATGTTTGATGTGCTATAAAACCACGCAATTTTTTTAGAAGTACTTACCTGTAAATAAATTTTAAGAAAATATTGTACAAGTGAATAAAAGCTATGTAGTGTATATAAAACGGACTGTGCATGTCTCCGATACCAGTAGCGCACCTATAATTTGCCTCTGGGGGGGGGTTTTGGTTGGTCACCGAAATTTTTTTTATGATGTTACCTCCATTTTGAGTACTTAAAACGTGTAAATAACAGTGTCGGAATAGGACCCTGGGGGGTTTTAACCCCCAAAACCCCCCTGGGTGCGCCACTGTCCGATACTTGTTGACGGGTTATCTCTAGAGCGAGTGCCATCTGTGAGTTAATTGCTTAACAGTAAGTCGTAGGTCTGCGGTCTCTCCAATGCAAATACCTTTTAGGTAAAAATTATTAATATATTGAAACTTTTGGACAACTTAGTACATATGGTTTATTGTTAATAAATTTTTTTAATTTATTAAAAAGCAAAAAACTTTCATGAATATGGGAACATCGAGTATAGCATTATTTGAAGTTACATGTTTACAGATTGATATTCGAAATTGTATCAATACTTAAAAATGGCAAATACAAGCCCTGCCAAACGGAAAAGGTGTGAAGAGACAGTTTTCAAAATTATTTTAGCGCCTGGTTGCATACAAGCGGGTGTTTGTTATCAGCAAACGTCATTAAATATGAATGAGAATTGTCAAAGGGGAACAACCGACGGTATATCGCCTCTGTAGCTCATAACACTACCAACACAACGCAGTACAAAACGAAAACACACAATGATGAGTGTTATTATATCGACCGAGGGGATTTCCAGTCTATATGGATAAACTATTACAGCCCTGCTGGTCACGCTGCATTTGAGGGAGAAGTAATAAAGTACGAAAGTGATTTATAAGAAACATTGATTTGTGCCATATTCCAAACATTTCTGAAAATTATCTGAAGCATAGAGACATAAAATACATGCGGTTTGTCGCTCTATAAAGCAGATTGAAAATAGGAATAAATGATTCTATACAAAAATAACGGAATTTTGTGTTCAATATATTCAGCTCGCTGAATATTTGTAGAATAACAAATGTTTAGTTTTAATTCTTCTTTTTTCTCTGTTATCGCTATATGTACAAGGTATTTGTCTATATGTAATTAATTTTTAAAGCGAATCTTCTATACTGGCGTTGTATTCATTTTTTTATGTTAGTTGTTAATAAATTAATTTCAAACTATACTCAAATTTTATTTTTAAAAATATTATTTAGTCAGAGATGATGTTGATTTCTTTATTTTTCCGTCGACCGTCCATTTATGATCAATTTTAACACCCTCAAAATCATTGATTAATGTCCCCTATTAATGTATGATTTTCTATTAATGAACGATTTTATTATAGGCAACACAACATACTCGTACATTCCTTGCATAAATTAATTAAACGTTCTGTGATTGGCAGTGACCTGTGGTATAAGCAACCAAACATATACCTATTTATATTCCCGCTAAAAAATTAATTTAACATGAAGTAGCCGCTGTTAGTACTATCTGTCATTAGTGTCATAGTATGTCATTATTTACTTTATTGTTTAAAATTCTGTGTATTTGAAAAATCAAAGGATGGATACTGACGAAGAGTTTAATTTAACTCCACCAGAATTTCTTCTTCTATCACAGAATTTACAGAGGTCCAAGAAGACTTAAATATAAATTTGTCAAAATGCTATACAGCAGATAATCATTTATCAATATCTTCCTGTAATTTCAGTAATTGCACCATTTCGAATATTAATGTTTACTATAATAAAACTACCACTAAGGAAACTTTGAATAAAGTCAATGAAAGCTGAAAAAATTGTTGTTTATCGTTAAGTAAATAAATATTTAAACCAAGATATATTTATTCCTGAAAAGTACGGTCGACGGAAAAGTTTTGTAACGAACTCATGAATTAAAATGGCGATTAACAATCTCGAACATTAACGCGCTCGCTTTGCTCACGCGTTAAAATATCTTAATTATTAATACACTTGTTGGTTAAATAACTATTAAGTTTATATAATAATTAAATTTACTATCAAATGACATTTATTTATCTTTTATTATTAATTAAGTCCTAAGATTAAGTCTGACTTAAATATTAAGTCTGACTTTGACGGGTCTGTAAAATAACGTTTACTTTGTTGATAGCAAGTAACGCTAGGAGCAAACATGAAAATTTATTGAATTATTTTTGTTTTGTAGAGTTTTACCTTGTATTTCTCGATATAATTGAGGAAAGGGGTTGAACCCAAAATTGCATCTATTTATTAAATTCTGTGGCGTATCTCTGCGGTACTATTATTTTCACTATTGACGGTATTCCCAGGTTCCCGTTTTTTATAACAAGTGGCGTAGGACTTGTCGTTGCGTGCTGATTTTCATGTACTTCGTTTTATTGGTGTTTATTATTAAATCCATTTTTGTTGAGTGCACATGATTGAACGGTATTGATTGCATATGAATAATACATAATATTCATAAAATAAAACTTCTATTATAGTCATAAGTGATGTTGATATGGCTTTTAAATAAACATTTATTCGTGGACAGATTCGAATGTAGTTATAAGGATCGAATTGTTTTGTAATGCCCCTTTGTCCGATTCTTTTCGATCGACGATGGTAATACAATAAAATGTTGAACTAGTGGAGTAAAAATTATAGTTTTATTGACAGCTACGAATAATTACGCTATAGATGTTAGTTAGGTAACATTCTATAATAGACTGTGCTCAAATAAGCTCAAATCCCCAATTTATAATTTTACAAATAATGTATACTTCAGCACAGAGGTTAATGCTTTTATCATACTAACAAACTTTGAACTATAAGCTTACAATACAATTTTAATCTAGGCCGTAATTGCAACACTTAGGAAGTTCAATTAGAAAAATATATTATTCGACAATTTATTAAGTGCAGGTTTGCAGGTGAATGGACTTTAATTATTAAAATATTACTCGAGATAGTTTTACAATGTCTCATTTACACACGGCGAAACTATAAAAGGTTAAGAAGTTAATAATAATATGAGATTACAAATTAAGGGATTAATTTGTGATTGAACAATTCGCTAAATAAAAATATACGATTATTAAAATTAGGTATAACTTGTTCACTCAGTAATTTTAAATACAAGTTATATAAAAAATATTCTGTAATATAGGTCTTTTTAGTATAGGTTTTGGTTAACAATTGAGAGGTTAGGCATCACGATTTGTTTACTATACAAATAATATCTACAGTTTTTTTATTCTAATTAATGACGTCAATCGATTTTCATTACTTACCGAAATATGTCTATTAATTAACAACATTATTATTATTTTTTTTTATTTACAAATTCGCATCAACCCGAAGGTTATTAGCGAGAATCAAATTTACAATATTAAATATAATATATATTAACAAAATTAATAGCTTTTAAGTAGTTTACCATATTTGTGAATGAACAATTTGCACCAAGTGCTTTCTCTAAGTTTATTGGGATACCATAATTGATTCTTGCTGTGGAGAAAACTGGACAGTCTACAACAACATGTTTCACCGAGAGTTTAACGTTACACTGCTCACATTTTGGTTCGGATTCTTTAGTAATTAAGAACTTGTGCGTGGCACTGGTATGACCTAATCTAAGACGAGTTATTGTCACTTGATCCCTTCCTTTAGTGGGGAAACATCTCCATGGTTTAATGTCCGGTTTAATATTCCGAAGATTGGACACTGAAAATTCCCACCGGTTTTGCCACTCACTTAAGATCCGCGATTTGATAACGCTTGAAACATCACTTTTATTAGTGGTATCATTGGAAGGCGGAGAAGGACTTAGGTATCGTCAATAGTTCTTTTTGAACTGTTCTGTGAAGATTCAATTTTCATATGTAAGGTAGTTGTTTCGTTCGCAGTTTGTTTTATATTTAGTTGATTTTCTGTAGTTGGGGTATCTGTTTGACTTGAAGTAGATGTCGGTATGATGGTTGATATTTCTGGAGGGCTACATGTTGAGATTTCTTCTGCTGTGGTTGGAGAAGTAGGGTTTGGGTTTGGATTGATAGGGTTTTTGCAGTTAGTTGCCGTATGCCCATTTTGTTTACAGTTGTAACACGTTAGGTTGCCGCTTGATAAAAAGATTCTATATGAAGTATTATCGTAATTAATTAAAAACGATTCTGGAATTGTGAGATCTGTTGGGCTGATAAAGATTTGTCTCCTAAAGCTCATTATATGATTAAATTCGGGTAACGGTGCACCAATTTTTAAAAAAGACATTGTAGATAGAATAACAAGCCCCATGGATTCAAGTTCTTTAATTAATACATCATGAGGAATGGATGGGCAAACATTAGAGATAATGATTATTTCGGAGGGAGTTATATACCGTCGAGCTTGTATAATCTGGTTATTAACTTCAATGTTGCCGTTATTTTCATTCATGAATTTTTCTACGATATTTTCAGATGATAAATATAAACATATTCTACTGTTTGATAATCTAGAGCAGAATAGTATAATTTTTGGATGGATGATTTCTCCCAGAGGGAGGAGGTAATCTTGTATTTTCGCATCTTCAATGGAATTAAAAATAATAGCTTGCCGTTTTGATGGAAATTTTTGTTGTGTTAGTGCGGTAGAGTAACTTCTTTGTGTAGAATTATCCATTTGAGAATTACCTGGTAAATTTATTTCATTGATTTGCGACATATTCGTTGATGTTTAAACATTCCTAAAGACGGACCTGTCCGCCGCCAGAAAAAAACCAGCCGGAGATACAGATCAATGCAGAAAGAGCAAAAAAATCATTCAGATAATTATTATTTTTGTACTATCGATGTTTCTGGATATACAAAACTACAAAAAGAAGAAAGTGATTGTTTATCCCAACCTCCCGTTTGCTATCCGTCCGGTAAAGTATGGACCTGAACTGCCAGTCCCTGAGCTTTCATGTAATGGTAAATTTCAGTGTCCTTCAGAAAATTTACAACAACAGTTAATTATACAAGCTGTGTTAGATGACTTTAACAGTTAGAGATTTGGGTTTAACAAAGGAACAATAAAAATTGCTTGGTTCAAGATTAAAAGACAAGAAATAGTTGTCGACTTGTACATCTATTTACAAATACAGGTACACAGATCAACAGTTTGCTCAGTTTTTTAGGCAAGAAAGAGATTTGGTCTAATGTCATAATATTGGTGGCCTAATGAACGAATTCGTTATTGAGTATAATAAGGATAATTAAAGGCTTTGATAGACTCTTTAAAAACAAGTTTAAAAGCTGTACTCTTACACAATGGGATCACTTATGCTTCACTTTTTGTTGCTCATTCAGTTCATATCAAAGAGCCATATGAAAATCTTGACACAATTCTACAGAAAATCAGCTATTCAGCTCACAATTGGATGATCTGTGGAGATTTAAAAGTTGTTTGTATGCTACTTGGCCAACCAAAGGGATTTACAAAGTTTCCATGTTTTATTTGTGAATATGAAATGTTTTAACACCTGGCAAAAAATACATTTTGTACAAAACTTTGATAGATTCAAAAAGTATCTTCCCTTACCTATACACATTAAGTTAGGCTTAATGAAACAGTTTGTCAAGGCCCTACCTAAAGATGAAGAATGTTTCAAGTACTTGAGATGAAAGTTTCCCTATCTATAAGAAGCCAAATTAAAAGAAGTTGTTTTTGTAGACTAGATATTTGTAAAATGATGTTCGACTCTACCTTTCAAACCAAGATGACTATTAAGGAAAAAAAGCTTGGATTCCATTCAAAAAAGTTGTAACCAAGTTTTAAGGTAATGTGAAAGACCCTAACTACGACCTTATACTAGCTAATTTATTAGATAAGTTTAAAGCTTTGGGATATCTAATAAGCCTCAAAATCCACTTTTTGCATAATCATCTTAACTTTTTTCCTGAAAATCTGGATGATGTCGGTAAGGAACAAGAAAAACGATTCAACCAGGGTATTAAGGTGATGGAGAAACAATACCAGGGACGTTGAAACATGGGTGATTACTGTTGGTCAGTTCATCGGGAACAACAAAGTGCCTCGCATAGAAGAAAAAGCTACTTGAGAAGGTTTACAGAAAAAAGAGAAAAAAATACAAAATCATTGACTCCTAACATGATTGTACAGATCTATACTATTACAAGATAAGCCTTATATAAAAGGTATTATTCTATTACTGTACCATTTTAAAGTATTTCGGTATTTTGTCTTCTTCAAATTATTATAATGTAAAATAAACCAGTGTTTATTGTGGAAAAACAATATGACACTGGTGGGTAATACGTAAAATCTAATTTCAGATTCTTTTTTAGCGCCAAGAAATACATAGGATTTACATAAATGGATAAGAAAAGTTTTATAAACCTTTGTTTTTGTTGGCTATTATGGTATATAATCAATAAAATGGATCATTTAATGTTTTAAGGCTAAAAATCCCAAATGTGTAGCGCTTTATTTCTTTTCTCGAACGCCAATTTGTAGCGCTTTACTTCTGCTCGGACGCCAATTTGTGAGAGGTAGCTCATTTAGACAACAGACTCAGTACAACGTAAATTTTACTACCTACCTTAATTAAAATAAAAAGATATTTGGAACAAATAAATAACAAAATAAAGTTTAATACCTGCGAAAATAAAATACAATTTATGTCATAACTATATTGCTATTTACTTAGACAAGGAAAGAGGGAGGACAGGTAACTCTCATTTAATAAACTTTCGAAAAGTGAAGCCAGTTTCGATGTGACCGCTATGTTTTGCTGGACCATACCCAGAATCGTCCACGCTCCACAGCAATGTGATCTGCCACTATTCGCCTCGGCTTTCTTCTTTTCGTATCTATAATCCTCCTGCAGCGACTTTACGAAACACCTGACTCAATTCTCCAACAATTAACACTTGAAATTTAATTCTCCAAAGCACTCAGCTACTTCTCAATGACACAAGTATCTCTTTCTGTCAACTTGGTGCCGCCAAACTATTTCCTACGTACTCCAGAAACTTCCCACTTTAGATCCAAGGATATCTTTTCATCGACTTGTAATCTCCTTCCGCAATTCTGCTAACTTCCTTTCACAATGCCGGTATCCAACCTCACGAAACACACCCTCTATCGAGACGCGACCTTTCTTTTTGATGATCAAATGACAACTGTCTCCTTCTCTCATATATCAACTGTCAATTCTCCCATTCAAACAAAAAACTGTCCAATCAAAAAGCTTTATTTTGTTTATAATTATTAAGAAAAAACCCCATTACTGTTTCCAGAGAAACTAAAATTTTTGCTTTAAACTTGGCTTTCCCTTTGAATACATAATTCATTTCTATAACAAAAGGTTAACTACAATATATTAATCCTAGGTCATATTCAAACAATGAAGAGATTATAATGAGTATGGGCTTTCTAATTCTATATAAAAAGATTTTACCTGCGATTATTTAAAAATCAATTATTGACAAGCAAAACTTTCTGTTACTATAATCTTATCGTAATATAATACATAAATTTTGTTTATCAGGATGTCTTGAAAATTTATTTATATGGTCTATGTATTTATTTTTATTTTTCTCTTTGGCTGATAAAATTAATCATAACAATATATATATATATATATATATATATATATATATATATATATATATATATATATATATATATATATATATATATATATATATATATATATATATATATATATATATATATATATATATTCTCAATCTACTGAAGAAGTAAAATATGATCTGGCAACCTTTCTCTCTCAACCCTCTCTGTCCTCTTTCCTAAGAGTAATAAAAAGAAGAACTTGTTGATCTAAATATAATTATTGTTTGTTGATAAACATATTCCTGTTTGATTTTAACCATAAATAAAAACACAATAACTTGTATTACAGCTACAACAGTCTAGAGTGTCAAAGTAACTAACAAAAAAGTTCGCCACTTTAAACGAATTTTGTTGTTAACTCGTTTTATATTCGACGATAAATATGAACATTTCTGAATTCCTACTCTGAATCAACATTCAGTGCAACAGGTGCCTATGTGCCAAAAACAAATGTATTTATTGATATAATATATAAATATATCCGTTATTCTCAATCTACTAAAGAAATATAATATGACCTGTCAACCTTTCTGGCGCTGGTCAATTCTGATGCCGGCTTCAGTCAATTCCATACGATTACGCGTCCCTTCTCTTTCCTTGTCTAAGGTTATTTATACTACTAACCTAACCTAACATGTTTCCTTACAAAAAACTGTACGAAACCATTTGTCGAAAAAATGTATATCAACTTATGTCATATCGTCATTCAAAATTTATATGAAACGAATTTATTACAATTTTTTAATCGGTGCATGATATTACGCATGACTTTTGAGGTATATATTTAAATATAAACCTTTTAAATACATTCATTTGTACCTTGCGTCGATTGCTATCTAAAGTTTTAATATTATTAGAAACATTTCATGCCTATTTCTGCCTTCTACCTATAAAAGAGTGCCAGGCAATATAAACGTAATTAAAAAAGGTAACCTAATAATAAGACCACTGCCGCCGAACGCAAAATTTAATCTTCTTGTTAAACACCAACAATCAGACTGCAATAAACGAATAGCGCATACGGCAGTAACTGATTTGAAACTGAAATGAAGTAAAAAAGTCGACAAGTATAATTTGATTCAAAATGGCAAACACTAATGAAATTCCTTGTTGGCAGGTCGGAATGTAATTTGGCGGATTAGTTAGTGTGGCAGTGGGACTTGGGACATTCTGATAGTGGATGTGCCAAAGAGTAGCGACAGTGAAACACAGACATGGTATTTTTGACGTCATGAGAACTTCGCCGAGTGGATATACACGATGGACGCGGCCAGTTCTGATGGTTCTACTCATTTTTTCATTTATTGGTAAGTTTTTACACCAAATTCAAATAATTTCATTTTTCACTATACGTTTTATAGCACAATTATACGTAATTTATATAAAAATTAACATCAGTTGAAATAATTCACGTATACATTTATATATTTTGCTTTTGATTTGCAATACATTCATACTCTGGTGAATTGACTTCAATGGATATCTTGTAATATTTCTTGTTTTATTTTGGCTAAGCTTAAGGTCACCCAAGATCCCTAATACCTAATGAGGATCACCTTAAAGAGTCTGGACGGTAAGGATAGTGAAAAATGCTCCTTAAAAAAAACGTGTTTTTTGACGATATATTTAGTTGTAATCATGGTAGAAGCTCGTCCTTTTTTTCAATTTGTAGGATATTTTGTTGTCTATTGGGATAACTCATGGTATAGCTGGTTCCTAAAACAGAGACGATTCTTCGTAAGATTTGATCATTTTGAGCAGCATATTTGATTGGTCTGACATTATATTATATTTGTTATGACAGACAAATAATAAAATAAACAAACAAACAACAAATAATTTGATTACATTATGTTAACTTATAAATTTTAATAATTATTAAGGTCCCGTTAAGGTAATAACCCCCCACATATTCTCGATTGGGTTTAAATCTGGACTGTAGCTGTGCCATGGGTTGTCTGTAAAGTTTCGATGTTGTTATTGTGGAGCCACTGGTTTGTTATATTTGCAGTGTAAACAGGACAATTATCTTGTTGGAGGATAAAATTATTTTCTCGATACAACTGTTCTACACTGGGAAACATGATGTTTTCTAGAATATTCAGATAAGTTTGCCCAACAAACCTGACATCAATACGCCATACCATTCACATTCCTCTAGATAAAATCCATCCCCATACGTTGGCGCTAAAATGACCAGCTGCTCGATATCTATCCACATATAGGGGATTAAATCTATTATTATCTGGCCTATACACCCCAATTTTGCCCTTTTAAAAGATTGAAAAATTTTCTGATCTGTAAATATTACCCTGTCCCAAAAATCTTCATTTTGTAGCTGATGGTTTAAAGCAAATATAAGTCTTGATTGTTTCTGTTATGGTGTAAGAGCTTGTTTTTTGCTGCAGTTCGGTACCTTAGATGCGATGCTTTAATTCTGCGCCAAGATGTTGTCTTTCTTCTCGGAAACTGTGACATAATGATGGCAGTTAAATTTTGCAATTTCTTGCTGAGAAACTTGAGAGAATGGTTTTAAATACCAGAAGCTGCGAACATAATACATGCGGCACAAAACAGAGAAACCTATCGTTTGATGGTCGCCAATCTTCGGTAGAAGACGGCACATAAAGAAGAAGATCTAAAAGATCCACTGTCTATTAAAGCAGTAGTATTAAACCTAGATACATAATTTCCCAACTTCACTTAGTATTTATATGTCTAGCATATAGAATTGTACTCCTACTTCTTCTCAACTTTGATTGTACCATCTGGTTGAGCTTACTCTGGACAGTCTCTAAGTTTATGTTCCATCTTTCTACATTTGAAGCACAAACCTCGTTCTGTACTGATGCGAAACCTCTTTGACAAGAATGCTAGCTGTACTTTTTGGAAATCGATTATGATTAATTTGGGGGACAGTCTCTTTAATCATGTTGGACATTCTACTAAATAGATCCTCAATGGTTCTAATTTCATGCAGCATCATTCTAGCTTGACTCTGGAGTGTTTGATTGTAAAAACCATCAATAGTATATTGTATCAATTCTCATTCAGTTACTCCTGCACTATTTTCTATAGTAACTTTCTCTTAGTAGTAGTTAGTGAACTTCCCGCCTGCTTTCCACCTTCTCTTTTCAAAAGTTCTGCGTAACGTCACAATGTCTGCCTGGTTAGATATCATCTTTCTCATTTCAATTTTATGTGTTTCCCAATCCATTATAATGTATTCAACTTTGGAATTAAACCAACTTTTTGCATGACCAGTTAATTTTCCGATTGCTATAATTTTCATAATATTATCAGGCAGGTTAAATACACTTTTTACTCTATTAAGTCTTTCCATCCAAAGCGTAATATCTAGGTTCTGGCCAAAAAACTCAGGTAACAGGCTAGCTATTTCCTTGCTGCTAAATGACCGCTCTTTTTCTCGTGGCTCTGTATTCGGTGTTGTCTTCGACTTCTCTTGATATATTAATAGAGCCCTTCATCATCACCATCAACTAGCCTCTAACGTCCACTGCTAAACATAGGCCTCTCGCATGCTTTTCCACTTAGTCCGATTTTGCGCCATCTGAATCCAGTTTGTAGTCACTCTTTTTATGTCATCTGTCCATCTCGTTGGGGGTCGACCTCTATTTCTGTTAGCTTGTATTCGGGGTCTCCATTCCAAAATTCTTTTTGTCTACCGGTCATCAACTGATCTTGTTACATGAACTGCCCAGTTCCACTTTAGTGTTGTTTCTTTCAATAACGTCTGCTACTCCTGATCTTTTGCGTATAGTAGCATTGGGTATTCTATCACGTAGAGAAATTCCTAACATCATTCTCCCCATTGTCCTTTCCGCAACTTGTAGTTTACTTTCTGTTGTCCTTGTGAGTGTTAGGGTTTCTGCGCCGTAGGTCATCACTGGCAAAATACACTGAGTATAGATAGACAAAATAGAGCCCTTAGTATTGATTAAATCATATATTCCATAATAATTTGTTCCTGTAATAGTATCGCAGCGGCGGCTTCGCCAGCCGGTATATTAGCATTTTCCTCTGCTTGCATATCGTTTTTTTCCGTATCCCACCTCTAATCTGTAATTTATTTTCTAAATAAAATAATGAGATGACCTAACTAAATACTGTATGTGTATATGTGAATGTGAATATATTTGTAAAGCCTGGAGCCACAAAATTCGTTATCCATATACTTTGATTGCTCAAAATTAGTTTTTCGTTGCTAGTTTCTTGGTTATTATTAAAATACTCTTATAATTAAAGAAAAATATTTGGAGATTGGCTACTTTGCAACTAACACGTGGATATTGGCTATTTTAAAATGAACAGACCAGGAGATTGATTATTTTGTAGTAAAAACACAAATGTTTAATAACAATAGGTACTTAATACATTAAAATAAATATTAATACCAAAACTATATACCCTTAAGATTTCTTCGTCGTTGTCATTATCGAGTGGTTTGCAATAAACGTCATCGTCTTCAGGGACGCTTGGACCATTTTAGTAATGGAGGACGTTTTTAAAATAAGCCAGTTTCGGATCATTTTGCCATTCTTTGCCGTAATCACTTTCCAGTAGCTTCCTTACGTCCTTCAATTTCTCTTTGCTAATGTTGGCCAAGTTTCCGACTCCTATTTCATTTGGATTGATGTTAATGATCGATCTTCCTTTCTTTTAAAATACTTCTAAACAAACCGATGCTTGAGTTGTAACTTTAGTCCCTTTTAACCAATACGACGTTATTTTGTTTTCTTGATCTTGCCAAATAAATCCTTGGTATTTTCGATATCTGAAAGTGCCAACTCTGCAGTGCTTTGAAGGTAGACAATGCTTCGGGTTTTCAATCGTAGAATTTAAATCCATATTGGGGCTCTGCAAAGTTGTACTTTCAGATATTATTTTAAAATAGTCCTCAGGTGTCGGAATGACTTGCATTTTTTTAAGTTTTTTCTCGATCGTCCCAAACACCCTGTCCGACGGCAAAAATGAATGCCCTCGAACCAAATACACTATTTCAATATATTATGTTTTTTGGAGCTTGTATCAGCCAGCGACTTGCTATGCTATTAGACTATCTTCTAATTTCGTTACAATTCTTGCTTTAAGTTCTTTGCTAGCACGTGGAGCCATTTTTTGGGGTTGAACAGAATAAATTATCTGATAAATTTAAAGATTTGACAGTGACAGTGACAGTATGTAAATAATAAGGATTTATCCTTCAAAATACACTGCTCAGTTTTCTACAAAATACGCTTTAAGATTCGTATCAGTTTTTTTTTAGAATTAGATTTATTTGTCAAAGATATTCAAGATTCAGCATGGGATTGCACTCTGATACTGAAAACAAAAGTTAAAGGGAATAACTACCCTAAAGAAATTCGTGAATTAATAAAAGAAAAAAGAAAACTAAGAAGAAAATGGCAGCAAACGAGAGCCCCTCGAGACAAAACTAACCTAAACAATGCCAGCCAGCAACTTAAAAGAGAAATCCAGAAAATTAAGAATGAATCTATTAAATTAACAGAGGGAGGAAGAGTTAACAAACGACAGCAGTACAGAATACTCGCTTTGGAAGGCTACAAAATAAATTAAAAGGCCAATATTACATTCTCCTCCAATAAAACTGGAAGACGGTAGTTGGGCCAGAAATAATCAGCAGAAGGCAGAGAGATTTGCCACTCACCACTTAGAGAACACATTTAAGTTGCAAGATGACCAAGACGATGACCAGGATTGGCCCGAACCAAAGCAAATAGATGAGAATATCAAGCCAACTTCCCCAAAAGAAGTAGCTGAGTTAATTAAAGAACAAATTGACCCAAATAAAGCACCAGGTTATGACCTCATTACCGGAAGACTGTTAAAAAAATCTACCAAGAAAAGCTATCGTAAAATTAACAAATGTAATAAATGCTGCCTTTAGACTACAATATGTTCCAGATTTATGGAAGATAGCTGAGGTGATCATGATACCAAAGCCTGGGAAACCCCCAATGAGGTGACATCATATAGACCAATATCACTCCTACCTTTGATGTCCAAGGTGTTTGAAAAACTCCTCCTGCGAAGAATCCTACCAATAATTGAAGAAAAGAAAATAATTCCAGATCATCAATTTGGATTTAGAAATAAGCATTCGACAATTGACCAGGTGCATAGAATAACTGCTATAATTGAAAGATCATTAGAGAAAAGAAAAGTCTGTTCTGCCTCCTACCTAGATGTGGCACAGGCGTTTGATAAAGTCTGGCATAAGGGTTTGATACATAAACTTAAATCATTCATGTCTAAACAATATTCAAATATATTACAATCATATCTAGCGAACATTCATTTTAGAGTTAAACAAGAAGATGCTTACACTGATCTCAAGGATATTGAAGCAGGTGTTCCACAAGGGAGTGTATTGGGTCCAGTCCCATACCTAATATACACGTGTGATATACCTGAACTAGAAGACGACACCATAGCTACCTTCGCAGATGACACTGCTGTCTTAGCGGTAAGTGACACCGTCGAAGAAGCTACAGAAAAACTACAAAATTCAATAAATAAAATCCATGAATGGACCAAAAAATGGAAAATTAAGCTAAATGAGAATAAATCAGTTCATATAAATTTTACCAATAAGAGAATTAATAATATTCCAATTAGAATAAATGATGTCCAAGTGCCTATTGCAACATCAGCAAAGTACTTGGGGATCACTCTTGATGCGAAACTTAGATGGAAAGCTCACGTGAAGAAGAAAAGAGAAGAAGTAGGCATCCGCTACAAGAAAATGTATTGGTTAATGGAAAGACATTCCTCTCTATCCATAAATAATAAACTCCTAATCTATAAACAAATACTGAGACCAGTATGGACCTATGGCTGCCAACTCTGGGGCTGTGCCAAGCCTAGTAACATCAAAGTAATCCAGATATTCCAGAATAAAGTGCTGAGGAACATCGTAGATGCGCCTTGGTACGTTAGGAACAACGACCTTCACCGGGACCTCAAGATGGAAGACGTCAATCAGATAATCAAGAAATTTGCAGGGAGCCATGAACAACGACTCCATCATCATGTAAACGTCGAGGCTATCCAGCTTCTCGACAATACGAACCTAGAGAAAAGGCTCAAAAGAACAAAACCTTTTGAACTGGTATAATGAGTAAGTGAAAAACAGAGTAAAGTGTTGTGCGAGTATGCATGTTAAATTTAATGTTAGTTATTAGAAATAATAGGAAAGATACTAGTGAGTAGACACCTAATTTTAAGATTTCATTAGTAATTTAAGTTAGAAACAAATTGATAATTGGTCTTACTGACCAGATTTTAATGTAAGTACACTTCTGTGTCTTTACTAAAAAAAAAGTTTTTTTAGGAACCAGGTGTACCATGAGGCTCAAGAATCCATGTGAATTCCACCCATGTGATTACGATATGTTCCACCAAAATAAGGCCACAAAAATTAAAATGGGAAACATTGCGTTAGCGACTGCATAAGATTTCAAACATTTACTTGACAGAAGATTAACAAATATATTAAAAAAGCAGATGGCAACGATTAAATAAGTACAATTATTATTAAACAAATTAGTTAAATTAGCTGCATACACCTAAAAGAGGTTGAAAATAAAACGTGATTTGGAGATTAGGTAATATCAAAAGAAATATAAGAAATTATCAAAAAGCCTGAATATTGGTTAAATAATAAATATAAACTCACCTCAATGATAATGTAACGATGTAAATGAATTTACGAACAGAAATTTCCTCCTTAAAGCACTAAAAAATACATAAAAAAATAATTTCCTTTCTATTACTTTGAAGTGAAAACTGTCATAACTTCTTCTTCTTCGTTTGTTTTTGGGTTTCGATTATATAATCATTTACCCAGTACATGTAATGTTATGCTCGTCTTGCTCTAGGCAATGCACAACCAGGGATAAATTTCTACTTCTATTTACTTTACTGCTAATTGGCAACTGGGTGATACTGAAAGATCAGCTTTTTCATTTGTTTATCTTCTTCATTTAAGGTTACTTTTTACTGCTAATTGACAACTGGGTGACAACTGTCATAACAGAATGGACTTGCCCACTGACAAATAAAGTTTGCAATGACTTGCGATATGGACATTTTATATATGTCTATGGCATAGAAAAGAATGGAGTATAGATTCAAAAAAAGTTTAAATCAAAATTAAAGAATTTATACAAAATATTTAGTAGACAGAAGGTTGAGCGCCCACTATTTTTAAATAAAAATTTTTAAAATTAAATAATTTTAAGAATAAAAATAGTGAAATAAACCAGAAAGTTCACTAATGTATCAAATCAAAAGAAATTGAAATAAACTAGTTATCTGAATAAAAATAACAAACGTGACATTTATAACGTTACAACAGCTACATCATACTTATGTATTAACACACAAAAAGTAAGTAAGACTTGCCAGTGCTTCAAAATAAAGAAATCGATTTTTCACAAATAGTTATTTAAATAAATATTGCATCTTCTGGTGTTTACATATCTTTATTAAGGTTTTGCTAAAAAACGCTGCCTGCTTTTTATAATAATACTGCAGTTAAATGAATCTTACATATTAAACTTGGCACATGGAACGTTCTTACATGTTAAAGTTGATAATGGATGAAATATTTCAGAGGGGAGACCAAGTCCAGGAAAAAATTTAAGTTACGAAAATAACTTAAGTCCTGGAAAAAATGATAAAATTAAGCCAGTCAATATCCGTTTCAGCAATCATTGAAAACGTGATTGTTCTTTAACATTACTAATAAATGCAGAGTGCATACAAATATGGAATTACAGACACATAAAAGCAAAAAATATTTTGTAGAACGTAAAATAATTATAAATTACTTATTCTGATACTGTTTCACTTAATTATAGTGGTAATATCTTTTTTACCAAACTTATTCTTGTAGATATTCTGCAGTTTAAAATTATAGCTACGCCTCAATGTTCCATTTTCAGAGACTACTCCGAATATCTTGCGTAGTACCTTTCTTTCAGAAATCGACAGAGATGATTCGTCTGTTTTGGTCAGGTTCCATGAATAGGATCCATACGTAACAACGGCAACTATCAGTGTTATTATTGGAGTTAACTGATGTCCCTAGACATATGATCTATCTGACCGCTTCGAAGTTTTGATCATTGACAATTAGATCTGCGTCAACATTTTCAGTTCTATTGTTTGTGTTAGTCGTCATGAATATAGTTTTATTTTGGTTTATATGTAATCCCATTCGCTCTGCTGCTACTACTTACTAGCTCTGTTAGAATTTGGACTGATCTAATAAATATAGTTTTTCTTCTATTTAAATTAGCGTCTTTTTACGACTTATTTAAGGTTATGTTAAAAAGCTAAGCCAGCGTTTCTCCCTTCCTTAACCCCTCATGTATTTTAAACACTGAAACTCTTACTGAATTTTTACTGCTAATAGCATTTTGGAAATCGTCACATTTTATAAAGCTTTTAATTTTTTTTGGGAATTCCTAACCCATTCATAGTCTTGTAAAGACTTGGTCTTATGACACTATCATATTATCATCATTATCCATTGTGAATTTTGGCCTGCTTACAAGGAAGTCGCCACTCCTGTCGATTCCTGGAAAATTCCCTCCACCTTCTGACCCTTAGAATTTGTAGGTCTTCTTCCACATCATCAATCTATCTCCTTCGTGTTCGTCCTCTACTTCTTGTGTTCTCTGGTTCTGAAAATGTTAATCTCTTCGTGTATTTGTGATTTGACATTCTAGCAATGTGTCCAGCCCATCTAAGTCTCTGCACTTTAACAAATTTCACAATATTTGGATCGGTGTATAACTGATATAGTTTAAAGTTACATCTTCGAAAGCCATAGCCCATTTTTATTTACGGCTCCAAAAATCTTTTAATAATTTTTCTCTCACAAATAGCAAGAAGCTTTTCATCATTTTGAGACAAGGTCCACGTTTCAGCCCCATATATCAAAACCAGTCTTATTAAGGTCTTGTAAACATATATTGAGCTTTACTACACGTTTCATATTTTTATTTTTTTAATGTTTCTGGAGACCGTGACCATTTCTGTATTCTATTGCTATGCATCTTTTTATTTCGTTACTTGTCATGTTTGTTGTATTTACTAGCGATCCAAGCTATTTGAATTCTTTGACTTGCTCAAAGGTATGGTTGTTAATTTGAATTCTCTGTTGGATATTTTAGAGGTTTTTAGAAACCAACATATATTTGGTTTTTTAAATAATGTAAAATGTTGCTTCATACTTCAGCCCACTATAACTATGTTGTCAGCGAATGCGAGAATTTGCGTCGATCTATTAAAAATATTTCCATTTATTCTAATATTTATTTGTATGATTGCCTTTTCCAATGCAATATTAAAGAGGAGAAACGCCAGCGCGTCCGCCTGTCTTAGACTCTTATTAAGTTATTGTTAGTTGGGTCAACTCAACTAACTTAGGTGAGATCTCAAAGTCTATTATTGCATTATATATTGCGGTTATTTTCAAACCGTCATAGGCTGCTTTGAAGTCGACGAACAGTTGGTGTGTATCTATGTTATATTCTAGTGACTTTTCTAGAATCTGCCTATGTGCTTGAATTTGATGTGTAGTTGACTTTCCAGCAGTTTGACCAGCAATATCGTTTGTAAAATGTTTAAGTCTTTCAAACAATACATTACATCTTACCACAGATATGTTATCTGGTATATGGTAAGATGTAAAGCAAAACTATCGCAACCTATCAAATATGAAACTGGCATTAGACAAGGAGATTCACTGAGCCCATTAATATTTAATTTGATAATAAATGAAATTATAAACAAAGTTAAAAAAGAAGAGGATATAGAATGGGAGAAAAGAAAATAAGGATAATATGCCATGCCGACGACGCCATAATAACAGCCGAAAATGAAGATGACCTACAAAGATTAATTAAAGAATTCGAAGATACGCGCTCATATACAACATGAAGATCTCAACAGAGAAAACTAAAGCGATAATGATATCAGCGGAACCGAGACGATGTAAACTAGTCGTAAATAACAAAATAATAGAACAAGTGATGGAAACTGAATACTTGGTAATAAAATTGTCAAGCTACGGAAAAGTGGAAGAAGAAGTACAAAAACAAGTGAACATGGCAAACAGAGCAGCAGGATGTCTCAACAACACAATCTGAAGAAACAAATACCTCAAAACAGAAACGAAAACCAGAATATATAAATCAACAATAAGACCGATAATTACGTACACAGCGGAAACAAGAGCAGAGACGGCGAAAACACAAAGACTACTGGAAACAACAGAAGTAAAAGTCTTACGAAAAATAACAAACCAAACTCTAAGAGACAGAGTAAGACACTTTGCCTATTTATAAAGTAGAAAGAAGAAGAAGAAGAAAAAGAAACAATACATTGCCGAAGATATACGCAGATGCTAATAGAGTAATGCCTGAATAGTTTTCACACTCCAGTTATTCACCCTTTTTATGGGACGGATATATTATTTAGCCACTCTTCTGGTACCAATTCATTTTACCATGTAAGTACTATTAGTTTATGGATTGCTGCAAAAAGTTGATCACCACCTTTTTTATACATTTCCGAACAGGCTTCATCGATTCCTGGGGCTTTATTGTCTTTGATTTTTAGGATAGCATTTGACACTTCTTCTTTTGTTGGGTCTTCACTGTGTAGTTGTAGATTCACCGTTAGCGTCTTTACAAATTTTTAATCGTGGTTTAAATTCTCGTCGGCTATTATTCAATGATTTATAGTATTTCCTCGTTTCATCATTTCGTATATCATTGAAAGTTTTCTGTTCGTATTTCCTCTTCTTACTTCGATGGATATGTTTTTTCTCTCTTCTAAAACGTCTATACTCTTCTTTTTTTCTCCGTGTACAACCTGCGTCGATGGTTTTTTGATACGCTGCATTCTTTCTGTTCGTGGTTATTTCGTACTAATGATCAAACAAATGATTTCTTTTTTCTGACTTCTTTGCAATGTTGGGATCTTTTAGTTTATTATTGTTGTTTTCCCGATCTCATTTTTTAACTTAAATATTCTCTCTTTAAATCGTGCTTTAACTAAATAGCTATTACTATCTATGTTTACTCCTATGTCGCTTTGAAATCAATAAAAGATAGTACATATCAATATTAAACTCTTTTATTATTAAAACATGTTAAAATTAGAGCTCTGGATTAAAAAGTCCAGAGAGAAATTGCCAACAAAGCCATGAGCTTCCACGGCCTGAGGATCCGATATACCTGAGATATTAAAAAATATGCTTTTGTAGAATAAAATTTTATATTTCTTAAATACACAGTTATAAATACCGAATAAAGGATAATCCTTGCCTTACTTGTTGTCAATTTTCTTTTTGAAGCTTATACAAGAATGTATTGCGACACAATTTGCTAGATTACAAGTTAAAGAAAAACAATACTTTGCAATTTAATGTGTTGCATAACTACAGTCTTTATTAGCAATAATACTTTTCAAATATTCCGTATACGTTACATTCAAAAGCCCCATTTTCGCCCAACCAAAGAAATGTGAAGTGGCAATTTGTGCCATTATTTTTCACGTCAACGCAGCTCATTCCCAACTCAATGCATTTCAAACATTGCCATCCATTTGTATCGTGTACCGAGTAGGATATTGTCTCTTTGAGTTAGCGTTAACTTCATCATCGTTGAACGCAGTGTGCCGTGACAGCGATCCGATTGGAATTACGTTAATCAAGAATGGCTTGAAAGTTGTAACTCAGCTAGATATAGAGCGAAAAATCCATTTTTTACACATCGGTATCGCTCAAAACGATCACTGCTATCTCATTTTTTATTTTCCTGCTCACTTTTACTAACATTTTTACTCAAATATAACAGTAATTTTCGAATTATTCATCTGAGATATGGACTGAACCCTTCACTGCATCAAAAACAACATACTGAAAATAAACATTTATTTTAAAAGCAGATACAGAGGAATTAGTTTGTGCATGACGTTGTTCACTAACAATGCAATATTAATCAGCGTAAGTAGACTAAACAATCATAGATGGTGTTGGTTACCAGTATTGTGCCTTTTTAGTTAGGTAGTGTATACGACTAGACACTGACACGCGTGTTAAATACGTAGCCCCTTAGCATTCTTAATCGGAGAGGAATGCTTATATCTCTGTTACAGAAGAATTTCCTCATCTTTATGAAAGTGGCCTTGGCAATTTCGATACGTTTTTTTATTTCATTGTTTTGGTCTCCAGTTTTGTTTATTGAAGTACACAAGTATTTGTAACTTGATACTTTTTCAATTTTATTGCCGTTTATACTAATATGTGTTGGTTGTGTCATGTTCTTACTGAAGACCATAGACTTAGTTTTTTTGATATTGTCAATTTACAACCTCTCCATTGATTACGATTCCTTCGTAATCGAGGCCTTCCTCCGCTTCGTTTATATTCCCACGGTATCCAACTTATAAGAAGTTTGTTCTATCGGTCTTCTTTTTGTCTTATATTGTGTCCGGCAAATCTCCATATCAATTCTGCAACTTCTTGTCTAACATCCCTTACTTTTGTTTTCTGTCTTATCCACTCGTTTCTCTTTTATCCATTAGTCTTTTGTGCAACATTTGTCTTTCCATTGCTCTTTGGGTTTTGATGATTTTGTTCATGTTTTGCCCATAGGTGAGAACAGGGAGTACGCATTGTTTGTATACTTTGGTCTTAAGATGCTGTGGATATCTTTTGTTTTTAAGAATGTAGCTTAGTTTGCCAAATGCCGCCCATGTAAGTCTAACTCGTCTTTTTATCTCTGCTGTTTGGTTTTCTTTGTTTTTTAGTTTTATAGTTTGACTCAGATATATATATATATATATATATATATATATATATATATATATATATATATATATATATATATATATATATATATATATAATCCTAAACTTGTTCTATTCCATCTTGTCCGATCCGTATTGTGATTGTCTTCATCTGTATTTATTATGATTTTGGTCTTGCTGTAATTTCAAATAATTCTTCTTTTTTATCGGTTGTCAAAGCGATGTCATCAGCGTACCTCAGATGGTTCAATCGTTGTCCACAAATTTTTATACCTTTTAGAAAGGAGTTTCCTGACCCGGGAAACTAGTATCTGCTTAGGGTCCCTTGTCCAGAGTCACGGATGAAGAATACAACGGTATCCACGTCGGAGAAGAACATCTTCGCTAAGGTGTGTATGGTGGCAGTGGCATCCCCGATTTTAAGGTTAGTATAAAATTAAATGTATCGTCTGATCGTCTCACCAGAGTGGACGGCTACAAACAGCGTCTGACCCAGAATGGGCGGCTGATAACTAACTCACTAACCCGTCTGGCAGGCTTGGTGTTTTAACTGCCATTACCCCCCCCCCACTTTTATCATGGCGAATAATGGTCCCCAGGTGGGTCAGAAAATTTCTGAATCCCACACCTCAAAGGTCTGCCTCACGGTATCTGATGGAGGCAATAATTCGCTTTTGATAGATAAAAACAAAAACTCACTAAGGCGAGCACATACGAGAACATAAATAAAAAAAAATCCGTCAACTTATCCCTCAATAGGGACATACAATATTAGATCAATGTCTACGGATGAAAAAGTACATGAACAGAAAGAAGAATTAACAAACATCAAACGGGATATCATAGGCCTATCAGAAACTCGACGAAAAGAAGAAAACCGAATACAGCTTAAATCCGGTAATCTACTGTATTATAAAGGAAATGAAAAGAATAGTAAATTTGGAGTAGGATTTATAATAAATAAAGCTATAAGTAAGCATGTTCAAATTATCAAAGGTATATAAGCCTCTGTCATACTTAAAATAAAAAGTACATCAATTAAAATTATCCAGGTATATGCCCCCAAGACTGCTTATGATGACGAAGATATCGAACTATTTTATGAAGATATATCAAAGGCTATGGAAGAACATAAAAATCGTTTTATACTAGTAATTGGAGATTTCAATGCCAAACTAGGTAGAAAACGAAATAAAGAAGAAACCAAAATAGGTGATTTCGGGTATGGTCAGAGAAATGATAGAGGTGCTACTTTGATGAAGTACCTAAAAGAAAAGTATTTATACGCAATGAACTCCTTTTACAAAAAGAAGTCCCAACGAAAATGAACATGGATCAGACCTAATGGATCCACAAAAAATGAGATCGACTACATAATGTCCACGGAACGATATATCATTAAAGATGTAACAGTTCTTAACAGATTCACAACAGGTAGCGATCACAGGATGGTCAGAGCAAAAATTAGTATTGACGGTAACTATGAAATGAAAAGAAAAATAATTAGAAACTGGTATCTAGTAGATAGAAACAAACTAGGGCAATATAAAGAAAAACATATACAGAACTTAAATAGGTCATATAGCTTCATTTATATTTTTATACAGTATTTTATTATGTTGTTCGTTTTAAAATCCAATGTATCCTCAAGAAATAAAAATATTGTAATATTATTGTTTCGTAAATAAAAAGGCCAATATCTTGAGAAATCATTGATATGAATATATTTCCTTTTGCTCTAGAAATGAAGGAGAAATATATCTAGTAAAGGAAAAACTCGATTTGAATTTAAATAACAGAATTTTTATTACCTTAAGGGTTTGCTGTATACATTACTAAAAATTGGCATGATATTATCCACAATTCTAAAATAAATTATGAAGTTGCTGTAACACAATAATGTCGTTTATTAATGAAAGAAAGTATTTGGATTTTAGTTTTCTGTTGTATTGGCGAGAAAATTAGAATAAACTTGAAGTTATTCATCGAATAGCCCGATGAATTACATGACGTTTTAACTCTTAGTTAAAGAAACTGTATTCTATAATTAACAAGATAAATAATACAAAATTTGTTTTGTAATTGAAGATGCCGAAAAACACGGATGTCCCAAAAATATATTGTTCAGAAGCTTCTTGTGACATGTTAATATTATTTATTATTTTTTATTGTGAATTAATATCACATTTAATTTATATTTTGAGAACTATTTCCGAAATGGAAATCGAAACGTAAAAATAAACGTATTTTAAACTAGAATTGTGGTTACACAAATATAATGAATGAGCTGAAATTTAAGGCAAAATTTTTTCAATAAAAATAGTGAATAACCATAAAAAAGAGTTGTTTTCTTTCTTTTTGCATCTTCTAGTTTGCTTTGAATAGTCGTAACGTTATAATGTCACATTTCTATTAATTTATATTTAAATAATTATTTCATTTGGTGAGTATTTCATGTGAGTTCACAAACAGTTAGACGAAGATCAAAAGAAGCAAACTTAAAGCCCAGACGCCCCGCCAAAGTTCCACGTCTTCTCCAAAATCATAAAGCTCGTCGTTTGGAATTTGCAAGAATACATATTTAGTGGAATATCGACAACTGAGAAAACGTTCTTTTCACTGATGAGACCAGAATCCTATTATGAAAGCCAGATGGCCAAAACTACGTCTACAGAAGAGTTGGAGAACGATTCGCCAGCTGCAGTCTCGCCCAGACCGTTAGTTTTGGAGTTGATGGCATAATTCTTTGCGAAGGTATTATTTGGAAGGTACGTACCGCACTTGTGGAAGTGATTGGACGGATGACTAGTGATTCTTACGTTTAAAATATCCTGCAAGATCATGTTTTGTCATATGTTGGTTACATTGGATATGCAAGATTCACGTTAATGCACGATAATGCTCGACCACATGCCGCTGCCATAGTGAGTAATTATCTTGATGAGGTCCAAATTCGAAGATTGGATTGGCTACCGTTTAGCCCGGATTTAAATCCAATAGAACACATGTGGGATCACCTAAAATGCAGCATACGACAAAGAAATCCCGTTTCAAATACGATAGAGCAGCTTCGGCTTGCTGCACAGGATGAATGGAATGCAATTTCTCAAGGATATGTAAAAAATTTACTTGCAAGCATGCTGAGAAAGATGCAAGCAGTAATAAGAGCTAGAAGGGGAAATAGTCGTTACTGATCATGCACTTCTTTCAGTTAAAATAACTTGTTTAAGCAATTTAAATTATCATTTAAGTTTAGAGTAAAATACCCTTATTTACCTAATATTAAACATTTATTTTTTTCACAATTTTCTCCGTTATAAAAACTTAAAATTGTTGATTAAACATTGTTAAAATAAACTCTATTTTACAATAAACAACTTGATTGACCAGAATTTATTTTGAAAAAACAAAAATTAAAAAATTAAATATTCGATATGTTTAATTGATCTGATGAACAGTTTTATCTAATTTATTGTGTGTAGTTTTTTCTCTATTCTCAGCTAATTTAAGTGACGGTATTTTATAGTTAATAAAGTTTATATTATACAAGAGACTAAAAAAAACACATAGAAAAGGATACATGGACTGACTATCTAAAAAAGCTCTATACAAATGACTCTAGAACCGGAAACACTAAAAATTGCCACAAACGAAGAAGTTATTATAAATGCAGAGAAAGTGATCGAATAAACTTCGATGCTTAGTACATAGTTTTTCTTTCTTAGTATTTATTTAATGAATACTTTCTTAAAAAACATGCCAAAACATAGTTTTCATAAATCTGGGGTTTTGACAGAACATTCGAAACAATAGTTTCAAGCCAAATCATCATAAATCTAAAAATGGCCAATTTTGACTTATGAGGTTTTGACATTTTTAGACGTCGATATGTATTGAAAAAAGGACAAATATGACCTCTATTTAGGTGGTTGGAGTAGTCGACAATACTCCTGATATGATTAAGGATGCTTGTCCTCAAAACAATTCAGTCTTTTGTTGGCATTTAGATCAGCAAAATAGTTCTTGGTACGTACTGATAAGTCTGACATAGCCGGTCCATATTTGGGTTCCACAACCCATGATTAATTTCATATCCTTCGATATGACCAAAGGTATTCGATATGATTCGATATTTGTTGGATATTAACTATACCTAGTTTCCGTCTCCTTGTAAAATTGACTACCTCTGTTTTGCTAGTCTCTACAAACAGTTTTTTCCTTATTTTTTAATAAAACATTTCCGTATATTTCTTTTACCATAATTACTAGATGCTCCTGCACCTCTATCCCCTGTGCACCAACGAGCAAGATCAGGCCATCCATCAGGAGTGACCACAGGAGAGAAAGTACTCTCCTGTATGTACCCCCTTAAGCTGTTTTGGCCTCAACCTTATCTCCATGCAGGTCTGTTAGAATGAGCCTATTTTCCAGCATTTCTTTGATTTAGTTGCATACAGTAGTGAATATCCCTTTGAATGCTCTTCTTCCCATGGCGCCGTCACCTTTCAAAGGTTGGCGATCCAAATGGCAATTGTAGTTTTAGAAACTGCTGCGAGAAAGATTTCTGCGGATGAGCGGTCGAACCATCTCCTCAGGTCTTTTAGCCACGAGTTCTGGCGTCTTCCTACTGATCTTTTGCCCTGTACTTTTCCTTCCAGTATAACTTGAAGTAATTCGTATCTTTCGCCTCTCAACACATTACCCAAGTATTGCATTTTCCTCTCTCTGATTATTCTTAGTAATTCTTTTTGTTTACAAATGCAACGAAGTAACTCAACATTAGTAACTCTTTGTACCCATGGAATCCTCAGCATTCTTTGGATGCTGCTGCATCTAAAAAAGAATTTGGCAATGCATGGTAAATGCGCTTTCATATCTAAAAAGGCGGTTACTCGTCCAGTGCTGTTTATGTTAATTTTTCTTCTTGATAGGCATGCTGGTTTCTATTGGGAGAACGACCCCTTAAGGTCTAAAAACCCCTAAATATTAAAATGTATATCAACCATTGTTTCTATTACCTTTACTAGAAATAATGTAAAGCTGATCGGTCTGTAACATTTAGGTAAGTATTGTCTTGTCGTTCTATTTTGTGTATGTATACCACCCTTCCAGTTATTATCATATCACCGAGTGCTAAAGACCTTTATTAGGATAAATAATAAAATTCTCCATTTGAAATTTAAATGGAGCAAATAAAATAGAAATACGTTAGCCAAAAACAGACAACACATCTCAACTGAGTTTAAGTAAAATATCACTAAAATATATGGCAACTCAAGTTCCTGGTTCTTTATTACGACATATCTATGCAATTTAACTTCTTATCTCTGCGTACAACTAAGGCATTCTATCACAAGAGTTTTATCTAAAAAATAACCGCATACCTTCTAACGATCCTCTAAGTTTCGAAAGGAAGAAGTAAATTTGCCGTTTAGCTAATTTATTGCTAATTAACTCACACCTATTAACTACAAAGTTGGAGTTAAGCCATGAGTTAGTTTGTGCATGAGCCAGGTCTAAATTTAATGTGTACCTGCCAAGAAACTAGTTATAATTTTAATACTAATTAAATGCCTCCCTAAATTCAACAACTATCTTCTAAATTACTTCGGTGGCGGCTCCATGTACATTGGAAATGAAAATTATTCCGTTGTGGGCACATATATGATACAGCTTAGCGCGCTTTGCAGGGAAATAAAATATAATAACGGATATTTCAAGTACCCTTCAGTTTCCGTTTGGCGCACAAGGCACGTAGTCAGTTTTTATTAGTAAACAAACGCAACTAAAAACTGGATTATTTTAGATATTAAACTTAATTATGTATGAAATATTAACTGAAGTTACTGACACCAATTTATTAGACTTAACTTAATCCTTCACAAGGTTTCATCTTATTAAAAACTAGCTATAACTATAAAAAATTATTATTTGTCTCAAACACTTCCTTATTTGACCATAAGTACTCCCCGACATTGATTCATTTTTATGTTATTATCAAATTACATATACAGTGCTGTCGAAAAAACCAATTTGCGTTGGTTGTGAAATTAAATTTTCATATGTCGGTAGGTTGGTTACTTCCACAAGAACCCTACTTGTTGTTTACAATTTTTTGCTTTATTTTATTTACAAATATAAAAAATCTATATAATACATTTGTAACACATCCAGGAGAAAATTTTTTCGGTAATTGAATTCAATGAATTCGTACTTAAAGGAGTTATAATGGTAACACCGATAACTTTTAATGGAAAGCTACTAAAAGATTGAATTCATCCCCTCCCCTAGTAAACTAGCAAATGGAAATTGGTTCAGAGAATGCACAATGCAAATGCACAAGAAGCAGAGCGATTTGCTACATATCTTGAAAATATATTCAAATTAAATGCATGTCAAAATCATGCAGAAAGATTAAAGCAACCTGTTCAATTGGGAAAAGAAATTAGATTAACTACAAATAAAGGAATGATGATATAAGTAACCGAAAATATTAACCCTAAGAAAGCTCCGGGTTATTGCGTATAATTTAATTGCGGTTGAGCTACTGTTAAATATATCGTAAAACAAACTAACATAATTAATCCTGCTTTCAGATTAAAATATGTACTAAGAATGTGGACACTGGCCGACGTTATTGTGACTCCTAAACCAAGCAGGTCTGTACTCAAGGTTTCATCACACGAGCGATATCCCTGCTTCAAGCAATATCGAAGCTTTCTTAACACATTCGCGACCAACCTATTTTTAGGTGTGTCCAGTCAAACTGATTTTGGTTAAACATGAAAGAAACATGCCAAATCCACCATTTTTGGGGAGGAGTATTATAATTGAACAAGGATTATAAAAAAAAATGTTTTGGATAATGTCACACATATGTGACACTGGTCTATAGTAATAAAAATTTGAACATAACCCAAGTGTCACAAATATGTGACATAAACATTTTTAGCTACTACTTATAAAAAATCATTTATTTATTCAATATTAACAAAACTAAAAATTACTTCCAATAAAAAATAAAACATATTGTATAAGTTTAATTGTCTTTTCTATGCCACTCAGCAAAACAGGGTGTAACACATAACAGTGACAGCCAATGGGCTGTCCATCACTCCCTTTACATTCCTGGCATGTGTACCAGGTGACAGCCCTTTTCTTGGTTGCACTGCACTCTCGACAACTTTTCCGCTTATTTTCTTTTTTCAAGTTGTGTGCCGCAACATCTTTTTTTCTGCTTGGCCGTTCTGTTTGTCCCAGTAAATGTTTGACCACTTCCTCTCTAAACTGAAGGTACGACATTCTTGTTTTCTTTAACGTGTTCCTATTTTTATTCAACAACCAGTTGCCATTCCACATGCAAATATGTAGTAAGTGAAAGAAAACTTTCATGTACCATCTCAGAGTTTTTCGTGGTGTGCCATAATATGAAGTCATCTGGTCAATTCTGTCAATTCCCGACATAAAGGAATTGTAGTCACGAATCATTACTGGCTTCAACTTTTTCTGGCCTCTACGATTTTCAACTTCAACCATTTCGGAACCATACTTGGATGAAATCATTATTACATTTCTCTTATCTTTCCATTTTAATACTATGATTGGACCTCTTCTTTGCCATACGACTTCTCCTTTCTTTATTTTTTTTTGTAATAACACTCTTTGGGTTACTTTTTCTATTTTTTATTAATGTTCCACAAACGTAGTTCTTCTTTTCATGTAAAAACTTGGCAAGCTCATAACTGTTGTAATAATTGTCCATGTAGATAGTGTGCCCCTTCCCTAAATATTCAGTAACAAGTCTGTGAACTACTTCAAACGCATGCCCATTTTCATTTACTACTGTCCCCTTGCCGCTGTAGATTAGGAAATTTAGTAAAAATCCATCAGAGCTAGTAATCTCATAAATTTTTATTCCATATTTACTAGTTTTTTTTGGCATATACTGTCGGAATATTAACCGCCCTCTCCACAGTAAGAGGGCTTCGTCAAGACTTAAGTTCTCTCCTGGATAGTAAATTTTAGAGATATTATTTATAATATGACTCGTAACGTTTTTAATTTTGTAAAGTCGATCTAGAACTTATACGTCTTCCGGCTTGTAAAAACAAATATTTTGAAGAATAGCTTCAAACTTTGATCTGGGCATAGTTTTTCCAAATATTGAAAAGTGATATAGTGGATCTGTGCTCCAGTATAAACGTAAGGAGGGGAGTTTAATGTTTCCCATTAATATGCAGAGACCCAAAAATTTTTTTAAGTCGTCAATATTTATATCCATCCAGCGTCTTAAAAAGGAATATTTTTTAAAGTAGGGTTTTCTTTGCATAAAGCAGCTCTGTGATTTGTCCACTCTACGATTTTTATCAAAAGCTCTTCATCAAATAGTAATGAAAAATATTGTATAGGTGTTGCATCAACAGGAATTTCTACTTTTATATTTTCTTGTTCAGTAAACTGATGTATCTCAATATTTTCCTCTACATCAAGCCAGTCCGCCTCATCATTTTCTTGTACCACATTTTCATTTGCATCATTCGCTTCGCCCTCATCATTACTCAACTCACCGCCGTCATTGCTCGACTCTCCCCCATCATTGCAAGTATCCTCAGTCTCTCTTCCAGAATGAGAAGGAGAATATTCTCTTCCACTAGAATAAAACATTTCATCATTATGGTCCTCCTCGAATTCATATTCAATATTTTCGGCATTTATGTACTCACTAACTTCCCTACTAGCCATCTCGGCCTCTAATTGAAGGTCTCGTGTACTTAGATGTCGTTTTGACATTGTTAATACGTCTAAAATAAATATTAAGTTATTACACGGTGTATAAATAAGTTACATTTTTATATTACCTTTCTAAATTATACACAATTACGATACTTTTCGTATTCGACGTTTACATTCTATAAATTTACGTTCCATAAATTTACAGGTTATTTCTTCTTTTTTTAAACGTCCAAATCACAACCCAGCCATAGCGTGTGAAAGAAGGATTGTTTAGGTGGACTGTGGCCAATTTTAGACCCACTGTGATAAACCGTGGTAAAATTATTTTACATTTCATCACGTAAGTTCGGTGTCACACATATGTGTCAGCAGTTCTTACGAAAACTTCACCGTCACACATGTGTGACGGCTGGTCGCGAATGTGTTAAAAACTATTACTTAAAATAATTAAACCAATTATTGAGATAAAGTTTAAGTTCAATTTAGAGTCAAAAATATAGAAGTTATTACAATTGTTTATAAGTAAAAAACATATCCCTTTTCCAACTTTTACCTTGTAAATAATTTCGATGAAACGCAATATGCATTTAACTTCTGAGATAGTTTAAGGCTTAAAGAATCCTATAAAATTTGCTAAATAAAATGTGTTTAGCATTATTAATAGAGCAAGTTCAATAGTTTAAATAACCCCTAGGGATAAACAAATTAAATATCTTTTAAACTATTTGACCGATCGGGGGAAATTTCGCACAAATTTAAAAGACGGTAATTCCTCGATGTTCGAATGTATTAATTACATTTTATTTGGTTGATAAAAAAATTAATAAAATTTATAAACTAGTCCAAAAAACTGCTTTTTTTGCAAATATCTTCGTAAATTATATATCAAATTTAATTTAAAAAAACTGCAAAATAAAGATATTCTTGATATAAAAAAAAATGATATAAATATTGTTTTTGTAAAGTATATGGGAAATAACTTATAGACAAAAAATCAAATTGTGACCATAAATTATTGTTTAAAAAAACGCAAGGTAAAAATACAACTACTTTTTGATCTATTCGTCATCTAGTAACCCCCACCTATGTCTTAAAAGCTTCAGATAGTTGCGAAAAATTTCGCCGTGAAATCGATGATTTTTGTATAACCAGACTGGGCTATTAGCGATATTTTGAGTAAAATGCTATCTAAAATACTCTTTGATAAACTTTTTACATGGGGTATTGTTTTTTTAGGTCATGTTTGTACACAATATTTAATGGATATTTCAGCTAATAATGGAGATAATGAGAAGCCCATGCTTAATACGAATTAAACGCAAAATTTATACAAAAACAATAATTCTCATTTTTTATTTAAAGTAAAAGCACCAATGCTCGACAGTGAACCAAAGGATGACACTTTCGAAAAAAAACTCTTATATTAAGAATGTTTTTATTCTTGGGCCAATAATATCTGTGACAGAGACTCCTAGCGTCATCTTTGTCATGATGACGCAACAATACAATTAACTTCTTACTTAAACTTAAAATGGCAAAATAGAGTCAGTTGTGTTTTACATGTGACAAAGGAGAGACGTTTGCCGTAATTTCTTATTACTTCTAAGAAGTAACTAAGTTTCTAAGTCAACACCTACTTAATTGATAACAATTTCCAGGACATCTTACACGAACCTCAGAGAGTATTTAACATGGATGAAATAACATTTTTCCTCAATCCCAAAGGCAATAAAATTTTAGCAGGTAAAAGGAAAAGTCAGTGTACCAGCAAGTCAATTTTTAGGCAAGTCAGCAAGTACTTTTAGGTGGAAATGCTGCAGGCAATATTTTACCTCCTATGGTTATTTTCAAACATGAGAGGATACCGAGAGAGCTGAGCATGTAAATTTCGGAATATTAGGGTATTGGGGGCTCTAAAAATGGATAGATGACGATGAGAGCAAAGAGAGAAAAAATATTGAATTAGAAGAAGAAAAAAAGAGACAAACTGAGGAAAGGAAAAAGAAGAAAAAAGGGACTGAAGAAGCACGAAAACTAAAGACTAATGAAAAATTAACAAAAAGAACCAAAAGATTTTGAATAAAAAAATCTTAGACTGATTATAGCTCAAGTACTAAAGAAGAATGGTTAAAGTCTGATATATCTGATGACTTTAATTATTTGATGATCATGATGATGAAGAAAATGAGTGTGTAGAGCGAGAGGAGTACCTACCAGAATACAAGTATTAGAGTTATTTAGTAATTGTTAAGTTTCCTGGGAAGAAAAAATTTCACAAATATGTTTGTATAGTCCAGACGGTTATAAAAGAAGACAATATTGAAGTAAAGGAAGTTATTTAAAGAAAACGATCAAGATATTAGTATTATAAGTATTTCACAAATCGTAACGGTTCTTGACGTACAGAGATGATTATTATGGATGATAGAATTAAGTATAAATTTGCAAATTCTTTATATGTTGATGGGTAGTATATTAAAAGATATTATGGTACATTTTTAATTCGTTTTATTTAATGTTTATCTTATATCAAGGTATACTCACTCATATGTTAACTATTAGTATTAATAGATAAGTGTCAACTAATAGTGATTTGATTTTTCGGTGTCATCTTTTGGTTAAGAATAAGTGTCAACTAATAGTGATTTCGATTTTTTGATGTGTCATCCTTTGGTTATTTAGACATAGATTTAAAAAAAACTCATTTTGATTTTATTTTTGTGGATTATGGGGGTTTTTGTCCCAAAATATTGTTTTGTGTGATCCACTATACTAGCATAAAAAGTTATTAATTTTTAGCTACAATAAAGTATTTTACTTCTTAAGAATAAATGTTGCATCCTCATAGTGTCCACAATTGGTGCCTTTGTTGCCGAGAGGGGGCATTTGGGCCTGTAGGACCCATCGCCGGCTCTTCGGGCTTCTTCCTATCCCCGGAATTGGATCGGGCATTCACCATCTTTGGTTTGTCGCTGGTAGAAAGGTTAAATACCACCGCTGTTATAAATAACAGTTCCAGTGACAAATATCTGTTATAGGTAACGGTTCCAAGGAACAGTTACAAAGTAACAGAGCAAAAATGGAAAACAGATAGGTAAAAATGATCTAAGTATTCCTTGACTTACGGAAGGAATAACTTAGGACAGAAATATAGATAAATGAAATATGTAAATGTGAGAGTAAAATATGAAAATATTTCTAAGTGTTTCTTGACTTACGGAAGAAACGACTTAGAGTGGAAAAATAAAATACTCAAAATATAAAACGAGAAATGCAAAAATGAAACAGATTATAAAAATATGTCTAAGTGTTTCTTGACTTACGGAAGAAACAAATTAGAACAGAAAATAAACAAGAGAATCAAATATAGTAAAATAAATGCACAAATATTTATAAGTGTTTCTTGACTTACGGAAGAAACGACTTATAATAGAAAATAAGAAAAATCAAATATAGAAAAGATGTGAAAATATTGCTGTTTCTTGACTTACGGAAGAAACAGTTTAGCAAAAAATGGAAAAATGAAATAGACAAATATATAAGTATTTTATTAACTTACGGAAGAAAATATCTTAGATAAAATATCAGAAATAATAATGCGATATGAAAATATTTCTAAGGGTTCTTTTGACTTACCGGAAAAGAACGATTTAGACACACAATAAAATAACAAGTCAGATATCAGAGAAATACTTCTAAGAGCTCTTTGACTTACCGAAAAGAACTACTTAGATACAAAGTACAAAATCAAATATATAAAATAGAGAAGGCAAGATAAATATTCCTAAGTGTTCTTAACTTACGGAAGAACAGCTTAGATACAAATACAAGAAAATAAACAATCAAAAATAATCAAATAAAATAGCAAACAATCAGTACATGAACAAATATGTAATATTTTAACCTGACAAGGTCTGGATATACAATAATGCTAAAATAAAAAGGTATACAGGAAATTAGAAATAAAACAATAACTTAGTTGGAACAGTAATAGCACCGACTAGGTCTACAGTAGAAGAGGCAAGCTCGACTGACTGATGAGAGAAAATCTACCTGCTTTTATGTAAAACAAATCCTTTGTTTTACGTAGCAAAAGTGGAATTTCCCTGCATCGAGTCAATTAGAAATTTGGATTTGGCCAAACTTGGAATTTCCAAGTATTTTGACCAATATCCAAATTCCTTGATGCGTCCGGCACGGCTGTCAGCTCCCGGCTGACACGCCTCCGGAGGACACCTTTACCTTAAAGCTACTCAGTACTTCACTACTCTCTTTTTATTCAAAATATTGCTAATCGAGGCCATGTAAACCAACTCTCAAATTTATGTTACTTCCCAATGCCAATTTGTAAGCATTTACAGGTGTTCATTAATAATTTTTATGTTAAATATTGTTTATCAAACATTAAAACAAATCTAAAATAAAATTTTCATTGCGATCAATGTAAATTTAAAATTGAACTTTTATAATGTACAATACCATTAAAATTTTATTTTGTTTTATGGAAACTTTTTTAGGTCAAACAAGTTATTGAGTTTTTCCTGTATACTTCCGAATTGTTTGCCTTAACGTCATAAAACTTAAATATTTTTAAAATTATTGTATCAAAGCAATATCCTTAGTTTAATAACAATAAATGTAATACCTATCTTTGCTAAATCTTCGTTTATTTGACATACGTTTCGGTCTCGAATGCAAATCAGTCGTCATAAACATGGATACGAATAGCTAAGGGTACGTTTTTATTTTGATACGGAATTGGAAGATTTCTTAACTTACGCTACTCTTCTATCTAAGCTTTGAAGTTTGTATGTAAATAGCAGATTTCTTGACGTCAAATTAGAATTTTGGATTAAATTTTATACCAGAATGCCGGTTCTCTTGATTAGTTTTCTCCAAAAAGCCAAAAATAAGGGAAACCAGAGTCATGCAGGAAAAGCAGGACTTGGAAAAGGGTCTGGAGTTTTAAGTCGGTGACTCAATTACCAATTTTAATTTAAAATATTTAAATTAGTTGTTTACTTGCTGTCAAAATAAACTTCTTCCGTTTTTAATGTTTTCTCTTGCCTTGGTCAATATTATACAACTCTTGAATATTATATTCAGTAAAAGATTGATGTATACCAAGTGATTCAAAACTACTATACAATAATAAAAAGAAAATACAACATTTATGACGAAATCAATGTTTGAAACTTAACAATAACAGTTTTTTATTTTCAGTAGCTATCTATCTAAATATTTCGGACATTGACTAAAATCAGCTTATTGGAGCCAACATATTATGTTCACTATGGCAAATACGCCTTAATACGTTGCTATAGAAAAATATCATCATTATTCTGGCTTTACAACCCTGCGTGGGTTTTAGCCTGTGGGTCTTAGCCTCCTCAAGAATTTCTCTTCAATCCCTCGCTTTCTTCCGCCAAGCACGTATTCCCATATTTCTCATGTCTTCATCGATGTTATCAAGAAACTTTGTTCTGGTTTTCCTCTTTTTCTCCGACCAATAGATCTATTAAGGAGTGTTTTTCTAGTTATGTCATTTTGTTCCATCCGCATTACATGACCCATCCACCTCAGGCATCCTATCTTAATATATTTTACGATATCTGGTTCTTGGTATATTCTAGTTCGAAGTTGTATCGCCTTCTCCACACTCCATTGTCATTTACTGCTCCATATATTCGCCTTAGTACTTTTCTTTCGAAACATGTTTTCATTACTTTTTGTTAGAGTCTAGGTCTCTGAACAATATGTTAGGACTGGGCGTATTATTGTTTGGTACAGTTTTATTTTTATATTTCTTAATATAATTGTGGATTTAAGGAGGAGATTGAGCCCAAAATAGCATCTGTTGACCAAGCAAATTTTGCGGTTTATCCCTGCGATAGTATTATTTTTGACGTCGTTTTCTATAACAATTGGTTGTAGGATTTGTGGTTGCGTGCTCATTTTCATGTAGTTTGTTGTGTTGGTGTTTATTATTAAGCTTATTTTTGTAGCTCATTTTTTTAATGCTACATACGCCTATCGTGGAGCGTTTTCCGTTTTCCCAACAATATTGATATAATCAGCATAGGCAAGAATTTGCACTGATTTATTATATATTGAACCAATGGTTGTGATCTGTAACAATGTTGTTGTTTTTCAAGAATTAGTTTTGTTAAATTTACCAACTAATTTGGTATTCGTAGCTCTTTCATTTATCATCATCATCATTTGGCTCTACAACTCTATGTGAGTCTTGGCCGCGTTTACTATTAGCCTCCATTGTTGTCAGTCCTGAGCAGCTATTTCCCATTGCTGTATTACCATTTTGCGTAGATCACTGGCTACTGCGTCCTTCCATCACTTTCTTGGGCGACCAACTGACCTTCTGCCATCGGGCCTTTCCCAGAATGCGGATTTCAGAAGTCTTTTGTCACTCGATCTTAGTACGTGGCCCACCCATATAAGGTTTGCTTTAATGTAGCGTACTATGTTTTCATCTACATATACTGTCTGGAGTTTATCATTGTTTCTTCTCTGCAAGGCCCATATATAGAACGCAGTATCTTTCTTTCCAGTACCAGTAATTTTGTCGTTTCCCACTAGTTTAGAGTCCAGGTCTCGCTTCCATACGTTATTGTGGGACGAATTATTGTCTTGTACACTTTTATTTTTGCTGGTATTGAGAGTACTGTCACTAATGAGTTATATGTCCTGTTTCTTGCAATGATCCTGGCTGCCACGTCCTTTTCATATTTATTTTCAGATGTTATGATCGCTTCCAGGTACTTGAATTCGAACTTGACGACTTCAAAGTTATATTCATTGATTATTACGTTTTGTTTAACCATTGGTCTTGGGTTCTTCGTAACCACCATGTAGCTCTTTTATTGCTTGGAATATATCCCCTATATTCACAAGGTCGTAGACTGCTTTGTAGTCTATAAATATATAATGAGTATCTATGCCATATTCCAGTGTTTTCTCTTAAATTTGTCTCAGAGTTGCAATCTGATGAATTGTCGATTTACTACTTCTGAAACCAGCCGATATTTTCCTACTATCTGTTTAAGCATATGGTGCCATATGCTTATATCTTTTATAAGCATTCTTTATATAGTTCAGCTGGAAGATTATCTATTCCAGCGATTAGTTTCTGGCTAGTTGTTTAACTGCATCTTTAACTTAATGAATCGTTGGTGGTTCCTTTTCCTTCTCGTCTGTTCCACTTACCTAATCTCTTTCGCCTTCCAGGTTTTCTTTTGTTCTTCCTCTATATTAAGTGCAAGTTAAAGTATTTCACCCATCTATTCAATACATCTGTCTTTGTTGTTATTAATTCGCCATTCTAACTTCTGCATTAACTTTTGGTTGCCTTGAATTTTTTTCTGTTGATGTTAACTTCCTAATATAATGTTTTGAATTCTTTCTCTCTGTTGAGGTTTTTTATCTATTTAAGTTCCTTATTTAAGTGGCTTCGTATTTTTCTTTTGTTTATCCACTTTTTTCTCTTCTCTTTATCTAGTAATTTCCCTTAGTTGTTCTAGTTCTTCGGGTAAGCATCTTTCTCTAAGCTTCACTTTCTTCTTTTGTTGCATTTTTGTATTCATTGTTAAACTAATGATTTTTATAGGCACAAATTTTTGTTCCTATTTCATTTTTCGCAGCTGGTCCTTTATTCCGTTCAATAGTGCAATAGAAAAATATACACGATGTTAAAGTGTTAAAGTTAAATTTTCTTCGATGTTTGCTAATAATGTCACATTATATTTTGAGAACGATATCCGAAGTGGAAATTGAAACGTCAATAACCTTCAATTGTGGCTTATTTCCATTAAAATAGTAATTATTTTAAAATGCCACAAGAAAATAGCTTCAGAACAATATTATGGTATTACTTACCAAGCCATTCTATCCTTTTTCCCCGAGTGAAAGAAGTAAAACGCATTGTTCAGTTTAATAGGTGTCTTTTTATTCATAAACCTGACTTTTGGTGCAATAAGCGACATTGATTTAGCGCAGAATCTAGGATGAGCTTCCAAATTGCCAAGTGTTCAAAAATTAGCGAACAAAGTTCTGCGCGCCTTGTTTAAATTTTTGTTCCACTCTTAAAAATACATTTCTCAGTACCTGTTGATCCCATTTTTTTTCTTTTATTAATTTTCCAGTAGTATTTAGTCTTTGTTCCGCAATTTCTTAGCAGTTTTCCAGTTTCTCTAGTTTTCTTTTTTTTTTGCATTTTCTTTGTGCTTTTTTCTGGTGGATTGTATATGCCAGATGCCAGATGACGACCATAAGAATGAAGAAATGCACATCATCTGGCATCTGGCATATACAATCACTGGCAAAATTTCTGGCTGACCAGGTTCAACCATATGCGGAGGAAGCGGATTCTTACGTCAAGAACGCAAGCCACTTTATCGACCGTATCAAGGACGTTATTCTGGAACCTGAACACTTATTATTGAGCTTTGATGTAATCTCATTATTTACCAATGTTCCAGTAGAAGAAACATTAGAAATTATACGTAGAAATTATCCAATACCACAGGATACACTAAACTTAACGGGGCATTGCTTAAACAACACCTACTTCATCTACAAGGACCAGAGGTACAAACAAGTCGAAGGATTACCGATGGGTTCACCACTGTCACCCGTAATAGCCATCGTTATTATGCAAGATATGGAATCAAAAGCAATAGAAACAGCAGAGCATAAACCCAAACTGTGGCTTAGGTATGTTGACGACACATTTATTATCTGGACGCATGGAGAAGAGAAACTTAATAAATTCCTACAACACATTAACAATATCCATCCAAAAATACAGTTTACCGTGGAACGGGAGAATAACCAACAACTTCCATTCCTAGATATGTTAGTTATTAAGAAAGAAGATGGAAGCATAGGACATACAGTATACCGAAAACCAACCCATACTACCTGTACTTACACGCAGAGTCACACCATCATCCTGCATAATTAAATTCGGCAATAAAAACCTTAATAACAAGATCTGAGAAACTGGCAGATGAGGACCATAAGAATGAAGAAATGCACAAAGTCAAAACAGCTCTAAGGTTTCTCCATGTTCACGATTGAAAAAGCACAGAAATCCCAAAACAACAACAAAGATCCAGAAAAAGAAGAAAAACCAGTCGGTAAAACTATCCTGCCCTATATAAAGGGTACGACAGACAAAACCAGCAGAGTTCTAAGAAAAAACAAAATGGAAACTATTTTTAACACCGACAGAAAAATCGCAACCATATTACCATCAGCAAAAACAAAAGTTGCATTGGAAAATCAAGGCGTATACAGGATCCCGTGTGAAGACTGCGATAAATCGTACATCGGACAAACAGATCGAAGGATATAGGTTAGACGCGGAGAATATCGAAACGCCATCGAAAGAAAAGAGAAAACTTCATCCCTAGTACAACATGTCATAAACACAGGACATAAAATAGACTTAAAGGGAACAACAATGCTAGCCAACATCAAAAATAAGGCCAAACGTGTAATCAGAGATTACACGCACATTATCATATATATATATATATATATATATATATATATATATATATATATATATATATATATATATATATATATATATATATATATATATCACCGTCATCATCATCATTATTCTTAGCATATTCTACCAATTATGTTGCAGCCTCCCTTACATAGTCATTTTTTAATTCAATTTATTAACGTTTGTATTTTGAGAACGATTTCCAAAGTGGAAACTGAAACGTCAATAAACTTACTTTAATCATCAATTATGGCTTATTCCCATTAAAATAGTAAGTAATACTATATTTATAATAAAATAAGTATAGTCATTATTAAAAGGACATTAAAGAACTGTACGTAAAATACTGATTAATAAAAAAACTAATTCTTGAAACCACAAACTCATTCATAACTATGACTAGAATCGTTAAATTAATGAATAATTTGAAAAGTTTCAAAATCCAAATTGTCTTATAATCATAAAATAATAATTAAAAACTACAAAATAATAACATAGTAGTAGTATCTATCTTCGTTTTTGCTGTTTCGCTGCGAAGGTTGGCTATCATCATGGATATTTTAACTTTAGAAGCAGTCGCTCTAGAGAGTTGACCCGAACTGCATCCAAACCATTGCCTCTTTTTGAGCCAGGATATACGTCTTCCCCCAATACTTCTTTTGTCCACTATTTTTCCTTGCATGATAAGAGGATACTGTATATTTTACCACGTATTATGTTCCTCAGGTATTGCAGCTTTCTCTCTTTGACAGTTGTTTTTACTTCTTTTTCTTAACCCATTCTTTTCAGTACCACCCCATTAGAATCTTTAAAGTCCAAGCTTCGATATTGTAATAAAGTATACTGAACATGTAATATTTGATTAAACGAGTCTTCAGGTTTAGTGATAAGTCTCTACTGAATAAAGCTGTCTTTAATCTAATCAAACTTGCTTATGTTTTTTTTGTATTCTTGCTCTGATCTCTGCAGTATTGTCGATATTTTCAGTTATTAGTGTTTTCAGGTAAACATACTTTTTTATTCTTTCTATCGGCTTGCTCCCAATTCTAAAAGTTTCATTATTAAGTACATTATTTTTGTTTTTACTATTTCGCCTGAACATTATGTTTTTAATGTTGAGCGACAATCCCTAATCCTCATTGTATTCTATGGATATTTTATCCATCAATCTCTCCAGATTATTTAAGTTTTCGGTAATAATTACTTTATTTATTATTTGATTAGTTATAATATTTTTGATCAGTATTCCTTCGACTTTAATGCTGGTCGTTTCATTTTCCAAAAGTTTTTTATTTATAATTTGTTCTGAATGTATATTAAACAGTAAAGGGGACAATATACATCTTTGTCTCACTCCCCTTTGTATTTTTAATTCGCGTATATTCGCGTTGTAGTAGTGCCCATAACTAACTATAAATGTCAAAATTTCACCCATTTCAAATTCGACTATTTATAGCCCGAAGGGCAACAGTGTTTATAATATTAATTATAATATTTGTTATGTAACATTAGTGTGAATATTTGGATGAATGGCTTGGCTTCTGATAATGTGTAATAATAAAACCTACCACTACACAGTCGTAAAAAGCAATAGGGGGCACATGTTAATCATTTGGGGAATATAACTTGTTTCTTTTATAGTTGGGTAGTCATTGCTTAACCAAACCGTTGAAGGGCTTTAGCAGGGAGCGGCGTCAAAAACATCTGCCACGTGTCAGGACGTCGGTTGGTCCATATAAAAAGTCTAAAAAGTCTAGAAAGAAAGAAAATCTTTTCTAATATTACTATTGAGCTATGTTGTTAAGATTAGCATCCTTAGGAAGCCTTGTTTGTTTTTTACTGTATGATCAACTAATAACAGATATAAATGGTAAAAATTTTTTTTTTAAATCTTTATGCCAAGTTGTTTAAATATATTTATATATATATATATATATATATATATATATATATATATCTATATATATATATATATATATATATATATATATATATATATATATATACATCTATATACATTTTATAGCTTTAAAATAGTGCTATTTTCTCTTCAACTTGCTATAATTTTAATTTGGATTTTTTCCTTTCGCAAGGTCTAACAAAAAGTGATTGAAAGTCTCCTGCAAATGCATTTTCCGAGGTACAATTTATTCCTTCAGACAGTAGGCACTTCGACAATGGATGAGGGACAGATGAAGGCGAAAGGGACGCGAATATTATATGTTTGGATTGGATTTCAGACCTGTCAGGCAAAATCTCCAGGTCCATTAGGAAATTGAATACTCCAGAAAGTGATTGAGAGCCGAGCGGGTGACCGCCGTTTGTTAGAAAACGATAAAGAATGGCTCTTATCAGTAAATACGGAAGACAGATGTATAAATATTATAGGTTTACATGTTTGAAGCTGCTATGTGACATGTGTCGTATTCATTTTAATTTGTGAGTATAGCGAACGAGCAATAAAAAGTTGAGTAAAAGAAAAAACTAAAAGGAATTATATAAAATCGATTATTATTATACGAGAATTATTGGAACTGCACACAGCAGTATTAAACAATTTTTATAAACAAGGTAACTTAAGTTTTCGTTGTATATCAATATAAAACTTAATACTTTTATTTATGTTTAGGTAGGTAGGTATGTAGGTACGTAGATAGGTAGACGATGTTACGTTCATAGGTTTTTAAAAATAAAAATATTAATACAAAATACGCATATTTATATGCGGATTCTCTAAAGATGTACACTTAGCAAAGAAAATAGATTAATAATTATTAAAGTATATTGTAGAAAATAGAATAGAAATACAAAAGACATTATTAAACTTATATAGTTTCTACAGATAAGTGACAACGGAAGTACAAGTCTACTCTATTCCTGGAGATTAACACACAAATTGAGAGAATTCTATAAATCTACGGCGGTTGATTATGAGCATTTAAAAAACTATGACATTTCAACAAAGAGATATAATCTACAAGGTTTTGAAAATGAGTCTACCCAGTTTCTGTATCGAATGAGGTTGAATCTGAAATTGCACGATGTTTGTTACTCCTCACCAATTAATACGTACAACGAAATTATAAAAGCTCTTGACGAAGCTGCAATGGAAGCTATTGGAAAAGTGGATAGCAAAAAAAATAGAAATGAATGGTGGAATAAAGAAATAGAAGATCTTGTGGGAAAGAAGAAGAATATGTATGACAAAAGGCTAGCAACAAAGAACCCTTGCTATCGACAACAGTACAACAGCTTAAACAAAGAAGTAAAAAAAGAGGTAAATAAAGCCAAAAATATGATGTGGAATAAAGCCTGCGATAACGTAGAAAATTTTATGGGTACAGCAAGAAGTAAAGAAGCCTGGAAAACAATTAGAGGTAGTAGAACAGATAGAAAAGAATGCAGTAGGTTAACTCTAATAGCCCCAGAATTATGGGTCGAATATTATGAATAAATGCTGACAGAAGATCGAACAGAATTCCAAGATATTGGCTACCAAAAATATGATATTTCCTACCGCGAAGAAACTGAAATAACACCAGAAGAAATTAAAAAACACGCCAACGCTATGAAAAATGGAAAGGCTCCAGGACCGGGGGGAGTACCCATTGAACTGATTAAATATGGCCCTGACAAACTATTTCAGCGATTGGCTTATACTTTTAATTTATTTCTGAGAGGAGAAGAGCTACCCCCAGAATGGAAAACTGCATATATCAGCAATCTATACAAAAATAAAGGCGACAGAAAAGATTGAAAGAACTACGCTATGAAAAATGGAAAGCCTCCAGGACCGGGGGGAGTACCCATTGAACTGATTAAATATGGCCCTGACAAACTATTTCAGCGATTGGCTTATACTTTTAATTTATTCCCCAGAATGGAAAACTGCATATATCAGCAATCTATACAAAAATAAAGGCGACAGAAAAGATTGTAAGAACTACCGAGGGCTTAGTGTAACTAACTCAATCTGTAGAGTCTACGGGAAGATAATTAAAAGCCGAATTGAAGATTGCTGGGAAGACGCTGAAGATCAGATTGGCTTTCGTACTGGTCGTTCTTGTATAGACAATGTGTTCTGCCTAAAACAAACAATAGAAAAGCGTTTGGAACATAATATGGAGACACACATGGTATTTATTGATCTTCAAAAAGCGTATGACAGTGTCCCATTAGCCAAGCTATGGCAGGTGCTAGAAGACAAGAATATTCCAACGATTTACATTAACGCTGTAAGGGAGTTGTACGATGATATGACGAGTGTAATAAAGATTGGACAAAAAGTGACAAAAAAGATAAAAAGGACTTCGCCAAGGCTGCTGCATTGCACCTACACTCTTTAAGATTTATTTGGAGGGGGTTTTGGATATTTGGAAAAGAAAATGTGAACCTATGGGTGTTAAAATTGGAGACCATACCCTGTACAGCTTGCATTTTGCTGATGACCAAGTAATACTTGCAAAAGATCAAGATGATATCCACTACATGTTACGAAAAATAGATGAAGAATATACTAAGTGGGGCTTATCAATTAATCCATTAAAAACAGAGTACGTAGTAGTGGGAGGTGAAGGAAAGCACTTAGAACTAGGAAGCAAACAAATTCAAAATACTGATAGCTATAAATATCTCGGTGTAAACATTACAAACAATGGTCGGAATACAAAAGAAATAGCTACTAGAATTGGTCAAGGAAATTCAGCAATACGTCAACTGAATAGTATACTTTGGAATAACCACATCACCCGAAACACAAAAATTAGGATATACAAAAGTATCATAGAAAGCATTGCTACATATGGTTCAGAGCTTTGGGTAATAAATAAAATGACGCATCCAGAATAAAAGCAATGGAAATGAATTATTGGAGAAGATGTTGCCAACTCACTAGAAAAGATAGAGTAAGGAATACTGAAATCAGAGAGCGTATGGGCATAGACATTGACGTCCTGGAAACTATAGGATGCAAAAGGCTGAAATGATATGGCCATGTAGAAAGGATGAATGATCAACGATGGCCAAAGAGAATGTTACAGTGGATCCCCACCAACCGCAGGAAAAAGGGAAGACCAAGAAGATCGTGGAGACAAGAAGTAAAAGATGCAATGGAAGATAGGGGTCTACAAGTAGATGACTGGAACGATCGCAAGCGTTGGAAGCTAGGTTGCGAAAAACGGCGGCAGCTGTAATAAACTCGTTATAAAAAAACTATAATAGAGGCAACAATAGAAGCTTACCTTATTGGTAAGACCAAAAAATCAAAGACAAGATCAACAAAATGACGAAACTGTATCAAAAGTATTACAAAAGTGTGACGGACAAACAAGAATGCAATGTAAAAAGTTGAACAGAGAAGAGAAACGAAAAAAACAATAAAAAAATAGGCCTAGGAAAAAGTGCTAATATGTAGACAACCATCTATTAGTCACAAAAAATTCGGAAGCATAGAGAGCTATGTAAACTGTCAGAACAACTAATATAAACAACGTTAGATTAAGTATGGTATCTGGCAAAACATGGATAAACACATCGAGGATCTTTTGACGGAAAAAAGAGAAACGCTTCTAAATACAAACAAATAGAAGCTGAAGAAAAGATAAAGGTAAAATAGAGCAGGTGAAAGATGAGGTTAAGGGGATTAAAATAAAAAATCCCCAGGCGCAGGTGGAAAACACCCACAGCTAATAAAATATGGTTCACAGACACTGTTTAAAACGCTTAGCAGATTATTTAAAAGGTATTAAACAGCAAAAAAGATCCAAAATATTGGCAACAGTACCATATATCTCTTCAATACACAAGAAATGCATAAAAACTAATCCAGACAATCATAGGGAACTAGATGTAATACCAACAGTAAACAAAATAACCCGAGTCTCTAATTACTTACCCAAAACTCTTAATTGATTATGCCATGCTGAACCTGAATTTAAATAGATTCGTATATCCCATAACCATTGGTCAGGGAGGCCAGCAAAATATAAAAACGTCTAATTATCTTTCCAAATCCAAAATCCAAAAAATGATGTATCATTCCAAAACGCCATTTATGAAAGCCTACATTCCTTGATAAGTAGACTTATAAAAACGAACTATAATTCATAATTAGACTAATCATCTCACTGTTTATATGTTTCCAACCACTCCAATCACAAACATGGTGAGGAATGGGTGAAATGACAACTTTGCAACGGTTATCACTGTTGGTTGCTTAACTAACAGTTACCAGCTGAAGTCCGTTTGAAGAGGTTTACTCTCCGGACACTGGAACTCACTTAAGCATGGGTGTATGTTACCTGAAGTAAAATTTAATTAAAATATTAAACATCCTATAATATTATCAACATCATGTACAATCTTTGGTAACACAATACATTTTAAAGGGTTTTTACCCAAATATTTTGGTGGCTCAGGCATGGTAACCTGTATTTTAACCTGATGATGGAACAGTTGTTCCGAAAACGTTCGTGTTTTTAATGTTGCCCTTTTAAGGGTTTTTATAAAATATACCCACATACAAAGATTAACTTCTTTTTGTGATACGTGGTATACAGCCAGCTGCAGGAATTATTTTCCTTGTGGATTTTATTTTTGTTTTGGTTCAGAGTAGTGGCTATACCGCTCTGAGGAGACATACTAAAGAGGTCGAAATACGTATAAGCGGCTGTCGCTGCCCTGTATCAAAACAAAAATCTAATACCGTCATTATGTTTTATTACTTTACTTCGGTTGGAGTTCCAGAAACTGAATTCACTACGAATTTTGACTATGATGAACGGCATGTGGAATGCAATTTTAGATTCCCTTGCCGAGTAATTCATCAAGCTGTTTGCTTTGCAAGTTTTAGGAAGCGCAGTGGTAAGCAGTAAAATATATATATATATATATATATATATATATATATATATATATATATATATATATATATATATATAGTAGTAAATATATAATAAAGACCATGATGAACGGCATGTGAAATGCAATTTTAGATTCCCTTGCTTAAAATAGTAATAATGATTTCCAACCTCCGATAGGAGAAAAAACCTCAAGAAGAAGCCAAAAATTTAAATAAATTGAGTCTATCATTTTCAGATAATTTCGATTTACATTTTCTGTTACATTTATCGTTAGATCTAGGTCCCAATTCTCTCATTTTCGTTAATTGTGCAGTTTTACTAGTATATTCTTGGCTGGAGTTCCACAGTTTCTTCAAGATATTCATTTTCCAAACGCTTGAAGCCCTTTGTCTCTCGCTTCCCAGATTTTTCTTTATTTAATGATAAACTTGTACCTTTGGTTTTATCTGTAGAAGTTAGTTCGGTCGTAAATGAGTTAGATGTTATTATTTTTGTTTGAAATTCCAAACTAGTATTTGCACGGGAGTTTCTAATATTTAAGACATGCTCACTATGCTTAACAGTTAATAATAAAGAACTTACTTCTTGTCTGTCACCTTCCTGATTAGAAGAACTTGGTAAATTGACTTGAATCTTATTCATAGTAATATTCCACCACCTTGCTTTCTTGTATCACAACTTACAATGGAGTTGTAAAAACTTACTTAATAATATTTTCGAGGAAAACATTGTATACAATGTTACAATGTTTTTATAAAAAATATTTATCAATAATAAAATTTTTCAGTACTGTAACATTGGTTACAATTTTTTTTATCCCAAATGATTCAAAGTTTGCACTTACAATGAGGTTATTTTGTTAAATAATTTTATATTTACATAAGATAGGATAAAAGTTATTAGAAAAAAATAAAGGTTATCCTTTATAGATGTTATTTAATCCATAGTTGAAAAACATTGTAAGTAGAGTTACAATGTTATTCATATCATGTGTCGATGTGATGATTTAAATAATATAATTACACAACACAAGCTGAACATAAATTTTACTGCAATTACAATTACAAATTATTTTATAATACTATATTTAAATATAACTGAAAATTACACGAACGAACTATGTAATGTAATTATTAATTACTTTTTAATTGTAATTTATTTAGCTCTTTATACGAAACTCCCGCCAGGATAGCTATTTTTCAATCATTTTTTTTGTTGTGTTATTAAAACCCTTAACATCGAGTATTGCCGCGACCATAATGCAACCAAAAAATTTGTTATAAATTGTCATTAATTAAAACAATAATACATTAATAAACATATATAATACAATGATTAATAAAACAATAACACATTAAAACGATAAATAGGAATTATATTTTAATAAAATTCAGACCCATGAAAATTTCATCAGTGCTTGATTAAAGCAACATGAGAAATGGAAGAGTTTCAAAATGGCTGAAGGCTATATAGATAATAATATTCATAGACCATTTAAGATAATAAGAACACAAATATAGTATATTACATAACGAGAGTTGTAAGAAGCTTATTATATGCGAGTAAAAAAGTTGCGCGCGAGCTGCGTAGCGGCGAGCGCAGTAATTTTACAAGCATTTAATAAGCTTACAACTCAAGTTGTGTACTATACTTTTTCTACGATTATTTTCATTTATAAAAATAAAAATTATAACAAGTAACTTTTATTTATTTAACAAAATTCGGGAACAATTTAAATTAAACATTTATTTATAATAATTAATTGTAAAATTTTGGCAATTATTTATAACTATACACTTATCCGAGTTTGGTAGTTGTTCAATAATACGTGGTGAATGGTGAGATGACGTAAACTGTTCGGTGTGTTTTTTTTTGAACATTGGTATTTTCAGTGTATGTCAAGGTCTGTAAATTACTTTCAATTGAATTTATAATTCTATTGGCTGTTGACGTCTTATTATTTATTGACTCATCGACATATCCTTTGGCCGTTGTTGAAGATTTCTATCCGCCATGTGGTTTAAGAGCCATTAAATCACCACGGCATCTACCAAAATAGTGGCAGGAGTTCGTTTTAAACAGTGACCTGTGTACATTTTGGGATCTGGTAACTTTAAATATTCGGCTATTTGTTTAGGAACACCGCCTATTTTGTTTAATCCTACCACCTGTTTCGTACATTTACCTCTTTGATAATTAAGAAAAAATTGATTTATTTGCGGATCGCTAATCTGTAGTCGAATTTCTATATATTGTTTGCAGATTTTATAGAAATTTTCGGAAATAACGGAAGATATACATATTTTGGTTTTCGTATCAGGAATTTTAACCAATAACGTGGTACTTAAATCATAAATGTCACAAATTTTAAGATTTTTTAACTCTTGTTTCCTCCAAGCTCCACATATTTCAATAATTTCAATAACCTTAAAATAAAAGGATTATAAGTAGGCACATTTATGTTATACTTTTAAATAACATACCTTTATTAACAAGTACTGTACATCAGGAGCTCCACTTAAAAAAAAGTTTAATTTCATCAGGATGTAAAAGCTTAGATTTTTTGTTTTTAAAACCTTCTGATTGCATTTTTAGATAAGCTCGAAATTTCAGGTAATTTTCAATATTAACATTATTTTTCAAAGTTATAACATTTCTTAGCATATAATATATTGTCCATAGTGAGGATGGTTTAAATTTATTAGAGATTTCTCCAAAATAAGCCAAGAGTACGTTTTCAGAAAATACATTTACATTATTTGTTGTACGCCAATCCATAAATTGCAGATATACCTTTTCATATCTTCCTCTAGATTTTTCTGGTAATAGGTTCTCGGTAGTTTTCGCAGCTAACTGCATAATATTGTGTGGTGTGCTACTAAATTCATCTCCACTATTCGATGAACTCATTTTATTTATCTGTATTTAAATTACCACTATATTTACACTGACAGATTAATAATTTTTAATCTGTCAAAATAACGTCTGTTAATTCGTTTTCATGGTAACTTGACCAACTGACTTACAAGGCTTATGTGATATTACACATTTTTATAGAAATGAAGCGTAATTTTTTTTATTGCGTGCTAGTCATTACGTTTGAGTGTCAGTATCTGTTTTGATGTATTCACTTAGCATCCAAATAGTAGGAAATATACAATTTACTAGTAAGAGAGTAGAAAAAAACATTTAAACATTTTTTTAAACATTATAATCTCGTTCTCTTATATTTTTAATATGTATTACAGTAATCGTTTTTACTTGTTAATTTGAAAAACACTTGATTGCACGTGAAATATCTAAACCATATAGTTTAACATATATAAATACTTCTCGTGTTTTCTACTGCTATTTTTATATGCTTCATCTTTATTTCGCCAAGTCAGTTTTATCGGCCAGTGCAAATTTATTTGTCTGCTTAACGGAATTTGCTTTAGTTCAATGGCTGTTTAAAACTTCCTCGTTTTTTTTAAAAAAACAGTGACGTACTTGATGAAGAGAGTAAGGAAAATCATTAAAAAATTTAAATTTGTATATTTGCCAATAGATTTAACCTAGACAAATTTTCAAGACTTTTATTAAAAAGTTATTTTCTTCTTCTTTCATAGGAGTGCCATCTCCTATCGAAGACCGCCAATAATATTGTTTTTGTTTGTGTTCCGGGTCTTGTGCATCCTGCTCCGCATTCACCTTATATCTTAAGCTCTGAACTTCCCAATATAACTTATTACCAGTGGACAAATTTGAATGTAGTTTCGAATTGTTTCAAATTTCTTGTGTCTGCTTTTTCTAGATGGACGATGATAAAATAACATGTTGAAGTCGTGGAGTAAAATATAGTTTTATTGACAGCTACTGAATGATTCCACTATAGTTGTTGTTGAGGTAAAAATTTATAATAGACTGCGTCCCAAACAAGTCCCGAAACTATATTTTTATCTCACAAAAATGCTACGATTCATCAAATAAGTGTATTGCCCTCTGCTTAGAGCAAAAATCTTTGACTTCTGAAAGCAGACAAATATAATTTGAATCGAGAAAATGATTGCAAGCATTTTCTCAATACATATTAGGCAATCTATAATTTGCAAGAAGATGAACAAACTGTAATTAAGCTACTAATCGATATGTTTCACAACTATACACGGTAAACCTATACAAATTATATTTTTCAATCAGGAGATATAACTTCACATTACCTTTCCTTTACAAGAGCAGCTGTAATTAACAGAATGTCAGGCTGTAATGTTTCGAGGTGTATGGACTCCAAATTATACAGAAGAAAATGAATCTCTTTACTTCATGATATAGCATACTAGACGAGCCCTACAGTTTGTAGTCAACACCGCATATATGACCGAGAACAAAAGGTAGAAAATACTCGAGTCGCACCTGACAAGTCATGAGGACTTTTACATTTTACTCTTCTTTAACTTGTCTTAAGTAAAACATCTTTAATATTTCCTATCGGACCCTCTTGGTAAACTTTTATTTTTTTTGATCCCGAATGGCTATTACATTTTCGTGAACGGTTCAATATTTTTTCACATTATATAATTTTTATAGAGAATGCAACTACAAACTAGCCCATTAATACTTCTCTGTCCCTTTATAATTATCATGACCATGCCAATTTATACAGAAAACCCTAGAGATCCGGGATATCAAACTCCAAGAAATAATACAATTAGATCACAGAGCCTCGCTGGTTGTAATTATGTGAAGTCTAAGTGGTGACACATACGATCTAAATAAACAGAATATGATCAAAGTTGACAATCAAACAGAAAAATAAAATCATTGATACAGGATTCAAATGAATAACAACTACTCGTATTTCTTACCATCGTAGACTATGAAGAGGTATCTAAGAGTATCGAGATGTTGACCACAAAACAAGTTTTTAATAATCATAGGATAGACTTGAGATATAGGTAATAACTAGAAGAAAATACCCATTCATATTAAGAGAGAAGTTGGACAAGGTGACGTAATATCGCCAAAGCTGTTTAATTGTTGAATTTAACCCTAGAAGACGTCTACAAAACTATAAATTGCTCAACATACAATGTACGATGTATGTCATCAACGTTAATGGCAACAAGTTAAACCACCTCAGATTCTCTGACTACATTGTGATTATGGGGAGCACAAGCACAATCAAGGAACTACAAACTATGGTGGAGGAACTCACTGACAGCTCCCAATATGTACGTCGAATATTTAGGTTAATGAAATTTTATGTCTGCTTTTCATTGTATTGTTTTACTTTTTTTGAATTTTTTTTTTATCTTTAAAAATTTTGTTTAATTTAGTATTTAAAATATTAACACCATATAGTAATATATTAACACTATACCGTACCTTAACACCACACCTTTTAGGTTTTTTGAAATTAAAAAATCTTTCTTTTACTTTTTTTTATCTTTAAAAATTTTGATTAATTTAGTAGGTATTTAAAATAAATAGCATTCGTTATGCCATGTATATATATATATATATATATATATATATATATATATATATATATATATATATATATATATATATATATATAGTCATTATCGCTGAAAGTGGAAAGATCTGCAGATGCTACTAAACACAATTTGTGATACTGTTATTATTGGTCTTATTGCTGTTTTGTAAATTCGGCATTTTATTTCTGATATTTTTATTTCTTCCTATTCTCAGGGGGGACTCAGGGAATCATTCTGTCCTATCTCATTTCCAGCTTTAATAGGGTCAGTTAGGTCTTCTTCGACTTTTACTTTTATTTTGATATTATGGTAGATATTTTCGATCGTTTTGATTATTTGTAGAGGTATCTCTTTTACGTACAATAAGTTAATTATTAATTTGATCAAATGCCTTTTTAAAGTCTACAAAACATAGATATGCCGGTTTATTGTATTCTAATGATTTCATTTACAATTGCCGCATTACAAATATAGCGTCGGTGCATGGTCGTCCTAACTGAAAACCTTGTTGTTCTTCTGATAGTCTTCTTCTGATACACAAATGCATTCGATAAAGTCAAATTGCAGCAGCTATGGTCCATACTAGCCGAAATGGGAATACCCCACCACTTAATTCAACTAATTAGAAGTCTATATGAAAATAATAAGTGCACAGTAAAAATAAACAACACACATTCCGATCATGCCAGAACAGAGGCAGGTATCAGGCAGGGATGCCTGATCTAATCTCGCTAACTCTGTTTAATATCTACAGCGAACACATTATGCGAAAGGTACTAGACAGATGAAAGGGTGGAATATCAGTAGAAGGTCAAAAAATCAGTTACTTGAGATATGCTGACGACACTTTAAAAAATCGCGGCAAATCAAGAAGAAATGAAAGACATAATGAGATGTCTGGAGGAGAAAAGCAAAACATATGGACTAAAGGTAAATAGCAGCAAGACAAAGATCATGATATTAGACAGAGTTCGGAATAATCTTCAACACATTAAAGAAATTTGTAGTAGGCTTTGAAGTAGTAAATAGTTTCATATACCTGGGTCCCTAATAACAAATAACGGAGGTTGTGACAGAAAGATACGTAGAAAGTTGACTATTGCTAGAACAGCTATGATGAAACTGGTAATAATTTGGAAAAATTCTAGCATAACAATATACACAAAACTAAGGCTGGTAAGGGCACTTATTTTGCCCATAGCCACATATGCATCCGAAACGTGGACCGTAAAGAAAGCGGATAAAAATAAACTGAACGCTTTTTAAATGTGGGTATACCGCCGCATGTTAAGAATATTCTAGATTGATCATCGTACTAACGTATCGATATTAGAACAACTTAAAGTAAAGGATAGATTGCTTAAAAAATACAACAGAGATATTTGCAGTATTTTGGACACATTACTAGAAGAACAGGTGCGATGGAAAAACTAATAGTCAAAGGTAGAGTTGAAGGAAAGAGACCTAGGGGAAGATCTCCAAGCCGTTGGGTAGATGAAATAAAAATATTGATTAACCAAGGGTTACATGAAGCCAAACAACTAGCCCAGGACAGAGAAGGATGGAGAATACGTGAAAAAACTGTAAAGGCCTGATGGTGTCACCACATTCCAAAAGGGATTAGGACTGAGGAGGAGGATTAGGATACTTTATCTTTATTCTGGAGGAATTCTGTTTCTTTCTATTATTTTTTGCATTCGTTTTAATAGTTGTTTGGTCAGATTTGGTCCTCCATACTTTAGGAGTTCGTTCGGTATTCTGTCCTCTCCTAGGGGTTAGTATTCTTTCTCCTCAATATTTATTTCTTCGTTTGGTGTTGGTGGTTCATTATCGCCAGCTTTAGTACATAGCAATTGAAAGTATTCTGCCCGTGTCAAAAAATATACAATAGGAGAAAAAAAGATCAATGTTTGCAATTGGAATGTCAGAAATTATATATGAAGCCGACGACATTTATAATGCCATCAAATAAGTGAATCGACTCTCCACTGACACCATGAAAGTTAGTGAAATGTGATGGACAAATGCAGGACACTCCATCTTTGAAGATCATAAAGTATACCACTCTGGATGTCAGGACGAGCATCAAAAAGATATAGAATTTATAATATCAGAATTACATGTTACTTACATCTAACTCTGTTGAGGTACATACTTGTTCTTATAGTGCATATCCGTTTGGATGTTGGCGACCATAATGGCAATATGTATTTTGCACACTGCTGTTCTAAAAAGATTTGTGGTTGTTGTGTGAACCAAGGACATAGATTTTCAGCCAGGAAATCCTGATCCTCGTTTTTCTTCCTGAAGTGAATTATTCTAAGGAGGATTTCAAGAGTATGTGGCATGATACTTATTGTTTGGTGGTCTATACATCCTAGTAAGTGTCTACACGGTTAATAACGAAATAAAAAAATACAGAACAAATAAAAACAACATATAAATTGAATGGATGAAAATCGACTTACCAAGCAAATACTAAATTAAATTAGATACGAGCTTTTGGGAAAAGTATATTTATATTTTAACCCAATTATTAAATTCAATTATGAAAATCAGCTATTTTCTACCACAATGGAAAGTAGCTATTTAGTAATACCACATATTTTAAAACCAGATATACCACCTGAAAGGGTAGAATCATACCGACCCATGAGCCTACTACCCAATGCTCTCCAAAGTGTTCGAAAAACTTTTACTAACAGGTCTAACACCTCTTCTAGAAGACAAGGGATAATTCCAACTCAAGAATTTGGATTCAAGCAGAAACATTTTACTATTTAAAAAGTACATTAAATAGTAAACAGAATCCATAAAGACCTCGACGCATCCAAATATTGTTTATAGATAGACATGGGACAAGCGTTTAACAAAGTAGGGGTTGCTCTATAAGCTGAGCAATCGTTTACCTCTAAACTATTACACACTACTAAAGTCATACGTTACAAATATACGTTTTGAAGTCAAATACGACAAAGAAATAGCAAAACTCCAATCCATAACAGCGTGAGTGTCTCAGGGAAATGTACTGGGTCCTGTTCTGTACCTACTTTACACTGCCGACCTGCCAACATCACCTGTCATAACATCAGCTACATTTGCAGATGACACGGTAATCTTACGCTCCAACAAGAATCCACACATCGCATTAGAGCTCATGCAAAATAACATACATGGAGTAGAAAATGGTCAAGAAAATGGAGAATTAAATTAAATGAGCAGAAGTGATTCATGTAACATTAACAACCCGTAGAGGAACATGTCCACCTGTATGTATTAACCGCAAACAAATACCACAGAAAGATGACGAAAGTACCTTGTGTTTCATCTGGATGAAAAACTGACCTGGAAAAACACATATTTTCCAAAAGAAAACAACCGGGTCATAAAGGAAGAGAACATACAAAATCCCAATTAAAAATTAAAAATAAATTATTCCTAAACAAAGCGGTGTTGAACCCAGTATGGATATATGGGATAGAGCTGTGGGAAACAGCAAATTCTAATATAGAAATTATACAAAGGTTCAAATCTAAAATACTAAGAATGATTTTAATTATACCGTGGTATATCACCAACAACGCTGTACATCGAGATGCAGAAATAACTAATGTAAAGGATGAAATTCCATATATAACAAGAAAATACAAGGACCGATTGCGGGAACACCCATATCACCTATCAAGGAATTTGATGCAGATGCGTACAGTGCATAGGTTAAAATGTGAAGTGCCTAGTGATCTAGTGTGACCAAACAAAAAGTTTACTGCTAATCATGTTTTTCCCAGGACCAATAATAGTTTAATAGACTAACATTAAGAGCGACATATTAATGGATATGTTCGCCACATGTCAATAGTTTAACAGACATAAATATTACTTAAAGGTTACTTTGTAAAAAATACAGATTGTTATAAATTGAAATGTCAATAAAGAATTAAATGAAATTAAATTAGAAACCAAAAGCAAGAAGAACGATATGTACGTACATAAAGTTTTAACCCCTTTTATCTTTCTACTGGCGCTTATGTGAACAAAACAATTCTTAGATATTTATTTCTTATGGCCTTATGGCCCATAAAGTCATATTCGCTAGTAAACACCCAAAAATAAAACAGACATTTAATGCATACTTTTATGTTGTATCGTCTTTACGAGTATATCTGCAAGATTGCTGCATCTTTTCCAGTCATATTTTTAATAAAAATCTATATAGAATGCATCCCAGTATCTGCACACGTGATGTAAAAAGGAGAGCATCGTTAAATATCTCAATGCAGTATTTACATAACAATTCCTTCTTGCTAGAGCCATAAACGGTTGTTGTAGAATAATCCCTGGAATTTGTTTGTATATTGCTTTCGCTTATTTTTCTTGTTCCTGATGTTTGCATAAATATGGGCGAATGCGGGGCACGATGTTTTAGAATATTTATGGCAATAGGTTACTGTTTATTATAACAGTGGAGTACGTTTATCATAATATATTCTTTATTTATATAGTTATATAAAATTCTCGTATCATAGTGTTAGTGCCATACTTCTACGAAACGACTGGACCGATTTTTACGAAATTTTACATATATATATTCGCTGGGTCTGAGAATAGGTAATAATCTATTTTTCATATCTCTAAGGGGTAACCCAATTGCTATTTTTATTCGGAATAAGCCACAATTTAAGTTTAACATAAGTTTATTTTTAACGTTTCAATTTCCACTTCGGAAATCGTTCTCAAAATTACACAACATTAATAAATTAAACAAATTTGGTTTTTGAAAAGAAAAACTCTTCTAATAATTTAATTTTATCTAACTCATTCATATTGACAATTCAGACATATATTATACATTTTAAAGTAGAAAACATTAAAATATTGACAATATTGTTGAGTTGCGTTCTTGGGACGACTTTATTGTAAGATAGTTCATTCGAACTTAAACTTGGGAATACCCGCCCGAAAAATTATAGCAGGTAATTCGTCTTTAAAAAGACATCCACATGCAATGATGACAGTAAAAGTCTCCTGTTAGAGTGATTCAATAGTAAATCATAAGGAAAAACCAGGAAAAATACCTCATACTACTATCCCGACAATAAACACCAAATGTTATATGTATGTTATTTAAAAACATAATTGATGTATCCTTGATATATTATTGAAATACTAATAGTGGTATTTTCTTTTTATATATATTTCTTTCTTTAATATGGGTAACCATTTTAAAGAACTTGCATTTTGGCGAGATAATTTGCGACGCAGTTTTTCTCATTTAGCATAATTAGAGCCGCTTCTTATATTATTCTCTTTTTATTACCTGTTTCTTGTAGGACTATACTTGAATTATTCTAGTGTACCCTATGTCCATTTTTCCATACGTGTTTACATATTTAAGATCGATCAAATTCTCAATTTTTAATATAAGATTGATATTCACTTATTTAATGGTCTTGATGTTTCACCTAAATAAAACTGATTGCATTCACATGGTATTTTATAAATACAATTCTTTGTTAAATCTTGTTAATTGCTAGGTTTAATTTTATTTTTAAATAATTACTAAAACCTTATACGATAAAGCAAAAATTACTTGTTTTAACAAAAATTCGTTCTTAGAGATGAAACATTTGTTAACATCTGTTTAATCATAAAATGATTATCCTCTGTCGTTTATAAATAAGGAATTTTCAAGAATCCACCGAATGAAACAAAATAACTTAGAACAAGACACTACAGCATCCACATGGAATAATACGAGAAAAATAACAATACCATACATAAAAGGATTATCAGACAAAATTAAAAAGATAGGCAATAAATTTAAGATTTCAACAACATTGAAAACAACAAACACATTGAGTTCTATTTTATCTAAAACTGAACCTAATACTGAACAAGAAAGAACAACGAATTTTATCCTTTTACCTTTTAATATTAACTTTTTATTACTAGTTCCTATTTTTTAATTGCCATATTAGTGTCACAGACATAGTTGCCATGTATATTCGGTAGGTCTGAGAATCGACGGTAATCTATTTTTCATACCTCTAATATTGGGTAAGGGTGGTCCATTCTAAACTTTCTATATATATATATATATATATATATATATATATATATATATATATATATATATATATATATATATATATATATATATGTATGTATATATATATATATATATACATATATATATATATATATATATATATATATATATATATATATATATATATATATATATATATATATATATATATATATATATACATACTCCTTCAAAACGGCTTGACCGATTTCTATAAAATTTTATATGTTTATTCAATTGAATATACTGCAGTAAAACTTCTGTTAACGGACACCTCTCCACAACGAAAACCTCTGCTTAACGGACAGTTTTTAGATTCCCGAACATTTCATACGTGGGTAAATAGGAAGACACCTTCGAACAACCAACCCTCTTCACAACGACTCTGGACAAAGTTTGCCTTCAGTTTTTAATTAATAAGAAATTATTGTACTTTTACCTATAAACAACGGACAGTCAGGTAAAGTCGATTAAAATATTAAAATTGGAGGTCCGGAAATCCAAATATGTACAAACTTATTGTAGCCCCAAAACTAACTATATAAGTAGTGACTATGGTCATAACACTAGTAACTTTGGGTGTTCGAATGTCTTCGAATAAAAGCAAGTTTTCAAGTTTGGAAGAAAAAATATTGGTGATAGAAGCATCTGAAAAAAATAATTATAATATTCGAGTTTTGGTCAAAAAGTTTCAAATAGGAAAAACTCAAGTTAGTGATAATTTAATGAAAAAGGCCGATTTAAAAAAGTAGTGAAATTGGAAAAGTAGTGAAGTGTGGAAACAAAAAAAAGGAATAAATCTGAAGGTATTGCTTTCGATACTATAGTGTGTGATTGGTTTTGTAAACTGAGAAAAAAGAATTTTTCATTATATGGACCAATAATAAAAGAAAGAACTTTAGAGGCGACGAAAGAACTCAATTTGAATTTTAAAGCTTCGAATATTTGGCGTGACAAGCTTTGTTTAAGACTAATATTAAATTTAGAGCAATTTCTAAAGAAGCTGCGAATGTTAACCTTGACGACGTTTCAAAGTGATAAAGAAAACTTATTAAGTGGCTTTTTACCTGAAGATATTTATAAGCCTGATTAGACTGGTCTGTTTTATCGAGCCTTACCAAGTAAAATTTTTTACTTTTCATAATAAAAAGTGCATTAAGGGTAAATCTGCTAAGGAAAGACTGACTGTATTATTGTGTACAAATTTAAATGAAAAAAAACCTTTGGTGGTAAAAATAAACATTCTCGATGTTTTAAAAATTTTCATGTTGATAAACTTTAACTCGACAGGTACTACAATAAGAAGGCCTGGATAACCAGATATATCATGACAGATTATCTGCACAAATTTGACAGAAATATGCAACGTCAAAAAAGAAAAATTCTCTTATTCCTAGACAACACAACATCCCATTATTATATTCATTTATCTAACATATCGCTAAGAATTGGAAACGGCGGTGAAACGGGTCGGTCTACTCATCAACGAAGACAGAATAAAGTACATGTTGGTTACTAAAGATCCTATAGCAAATGAGGAACGGGAAACAGCCTTTGGAAGTCTTATCTTTGAACGTGTTGACAGCTTCACATACCTTAACTCGCTAGTGACTACTACCAATAAAAAAAGCAAAGAAATTAAAAAAAGAATAAACCTATTCTCTTTTTACTTGTAAATAACTGTTCTATCTTATATAATGCACTGAAAGAGTCGGTAATTATGACAGAATTTCAAATTTTTTGGGTACGTATATAAATGAGGGCTTGCAGAATTGAGTATAGTTCTCCAGAGTAAATACTGCAACTGGAAGATAATTTAAACTGTAATACAATGTTCTGAGTTAAACTGCTGATCCCACACCATCAATAGTTTTGGATGAATCTGTATAGATATGACAATGATCTGGGAGAGAAGCAAGTATGTTGTAAAATGATTGAATAATTATTGCATTTGGGTCTTAAGCTTGTTTTATTTAGAAAGAGTTAGATCACATATTGCAGGAGGAAAGGTCCAGGGGGAAGGTGTGACTGTATCTGTCTGATCAAAAATTCTTGGAATTGAATATTATGCAGAGGGAGATATCTTCTGATTCTCTCGTAAAAGGGAGGGTTCGTCCTTTTTTATTTATATAAGTTGCTTTGAAACGTTCAACGATAGTATGATGGAAAGTGGGATGCGATTTTATCGCACATATGGATGATGCGTATGTTAATGATAAGTAAATTCTTCTAAAATTTAAAGGTGGTTCTCCGGTTAAACATTGTAGACTTTTAATGGAACTAGTACAAAATGCTCCTGTAGCTATTTATAATGCTATATTTTGTATGACTTCTAGTTAAGCAAGAAGGGTCTTCATTGAAGATGAGTATACAACTGATCTATAATCGAGTTTTGATCATACTAGTGATTTGTAAATATAAATCAGACTTTTAAAATCTAAACCCCCATTACGATTGCACAGTGTTCGCAATAAATTAAGACCAGATTAACAAGATTACTTAATTTGCATAAAATGGTATTTCCAAGAAAGATAGTTTCTCATCAAAGATCACTCCTAAAAATTTAAAGTGTTCTACATAAGTTAAGTTGTTTCCATATAACTGAAGATCTGGATTTGTAGAGTGCCATTTTTTTTAAAATAAAATACATTTGATTTTGGTTGTAGAAAATTGCAATCCTACAGCTTTTGACCAGTTTTCAAGGTGATTTATTGCACATTGTAAGTTTTTCTGCACAGAAAGCATATTTTTTTCTCTTGAATATATAACGAAATCATCAGCGTATAATCTCGCCTTAACAAGTTTTGGAAAGTTTTCTTTATTGCTACTAAGAGTATTGTTGAACTAATAACGGATAATTGAGGTTTTCCATTTGTTTGATCTTTAGTGCTGGATATTGTGCCATTTATCTTAACTTTAAATTATCTCTAAAAATTATGAATAAAATATAGCATGTTACCTTTGACATCCCAATGACTAAGTGTGTTAAGAATGTCGTATCTCCAAGCCATGTCCAATGCTCTTGTTATATCAAAAAAACAGCAAGACATTTCTGTCCAATTGCAAATGATTAATGTATTTCGGACTCCAGGTCTATTAAATTATCTATGGTGGACCTGTTCTTGCAAAAGCCGCTTTGTTCATTGATTATTAAATTATTATTTTATTTTCCAAAAATAAATATAATTTACCATTGTTTCCAAGATTTTGCACATTTAGAAATTAGAATCAGTTGGTGATTTATTTGGTTTAAGTAATGGAAATATTATCGCCTGCGTCCATTTTGTGGGAAACCCATTATTTGTCCAAATTCTGTTGAATAATTAGAAGTTATTTTTTTCCATTACCTGGTAGATTTTGTAAGATGGCCTGGTGGTCTGGTCCTGGCGCCGATTTTTTGCTGGTACTTAAAGAGTGATTAAGCTCTTCCGTGGTGAATGTTATATTAAGAGGATTATCTTTAATGTAATCAAAATCTATTATTTGATTTTCCGAAGAAATCATCTTAGTATTGATAAAATCTTAGTATTGATAAAATCTAAAATCGGCCGATTTGCGCTCTCTTGCAATATAATTTTAATTTCATTCTACAATTATAGTCTGGTGAACTTGCAATGAATAAACTAACATGTCAAATAAACGGAAACATCTTTTTACTTTAGATTTGAAAAAAAAAGTCAAATCAAAACTAACAACATTATTAAATTTTTCTAATACTGTCGAACAACAGAGTATTCTTTAATCTTTAATACCTTTGTTTATAATCCTTCTACCTGGAAGTTAATTGTTTAGATATAATTAGTAACTAGAATTCCCAAAATGAGAGATCGCTGGAACTAACTTTCCTTTCTACCTAATAATGCGAACTGGTAACTACTTAAGTCATTAACAAAGGGTATGGTAACAGAAAAATTACCTGAAAATTCTACGTGATAATGACCATATTGATGGTCAATCATTTCTATTGCGTTCTTTGAAATAGTAGGATCAAGAATTATTGTGAATCAGTATGAGTTAGTGTGAGTTAGTGTTTTAAAAATGAATGTGTAATTTATTGAAAATTCGAAGGGAAAACCATGTGCATTGTATAAAGGGTACAGTTTTCGTATGAAAAAAAAACAAATAAAGATGGTTCGGTTTTTTGAAGTTGTTTGAACGAGAAAACTGAAAAATGTCTAGGCCACATAATTATGGATAATAACACAATAATTAAGGAAGCCGAACATCTGTGTAAGCCGAGTGTTGCAGCGACAGAAGTGAAGCAGTGTGTCTTCAATGCTCGAAAAAGAGCTAGGGAAGACAATAGTTATTTGCCGATGTTAAAAATATATCAAAAAGATGAATTTCAAAGATTATATAGTCAAGGACTGAATTCCGTAACAGATATCCCAAAATTCTCTTCAGCGAAAAGTGGTTTAAACGATTGTAGAAAACGTGCGCGTGGGCTGCTCACAGATCCAGCGACAGCATCCGAAATAGTATTTCCAGAAGGAATTATTACAATGAGCGACAAAACGAAATTTTTATTTATCGACAAGACCACTCCCTCGGGATACAGAATCTTGGTGTTTGCCAGCAACAAAGCTAGGGAGATTTTGGTTAACAGTAAGGACACTGTATTTATGGATGAAACATTCAAAAGCTACAGTAAGCAATTTAGTCAAATATATACCGTTCATATCGATATTGGTAGTACGTCAGAGGAGACAAATACAATTCCATTAATATTTGCGTTACTTCCTAACAAAACCAAAGAGACATACGATACGTTATTTTCATAAATGAAAGAGAAACTACCAAATTGGAAACCATCTCTTATAAAACTGGATTTTGAATAGGCAGTGATTGGTGCCGTAGAAAATTATTTTCCCGAAGCCAAAATTTCTGGTTGTAATTTTCATTTCAATGAATGTATATAGAAAAATGTTCAAAATATTGGACTTGTTTCTGAATACACTGATAACGAAGAGATACGTTTGTACATAAGAATGTGTGCTGCGTTAGCGTATCTACCCATAGAAGATATCGATGATGGCTGGTTATACATTCAAGAAACCTTTCCTATTTCTGAAAAAATGGAACAGTTTTATGACTACTTTGCCAAAAAATGGTTAGAAAATACTCACATTACCAAGGAAATGTGTAATTACCATGATCAAAGACATCGCAGTAATAACGTTTTAGAAGGTTGGAACCATCGTCTAAATAAATTAATAAGACCACATCCCAATGTATTCCAATTAGTGAAGTGCGTGGGTAAAGAAGCAGAATATTGTCATCACCTTTATGATTGATTTACTTTCAACCTAGAAGGAAAGCGGCGCAAGAAAACATATATTAATCTTGATGAAAGAATATCTAAAACTTTACAGAAATATAAAGATACAAGGGACTTAAGGTTATGTTTAAGGACATTGGTATATATCCAGAAGCTGCAATAAATAGACAATTTTTTATTCTCAAGAATTTTTTGTATTTTACTGTATAAAAAGTTTGAAAAAAAAAAAAAAATTTAAAAAAAAAACAAAAAAAAATTAACAAATTAAAAAAAAAACGAAAAAAAATGAAAAAATAAAAAAAAAAACATCTTCTAAGCTAAGCTTCTAAGCCTGAATGAAAGTGTGAAGGGAAGATGGTTTATTTTTATTTTCTTATAGTTTTATGATTTTTTAAAACTAATTTTACTAGCCTAACCGTTACCTGATCGTTATGGTAGAATAAAATTAAACGTCGATTACAAGAGAGCGCAAAACGGTCGATATAAGAAAATAATTAGCCATACATCCCCATTAAGAAAGTGTTAGAGCGCAAACCGGCCGATTTCAGGTAAGGGCGCAAAACGGTCGAGTGCATATCGGCCGACACCGCTAGTAGTTCTGTTATGTCGTTACTATGTTACTATCTTTATTTTTGCATGAAATCCTTTTATGTGTATTGCTTCCAGATATTTTTTAACATTCTCCCATACGGTGCTTATAGGCATATTGGTATTAATAGAAGACATACATTATTGCCAAGATTGTTTTCTATTTTTCTTTGTTATACATCTAGCTTGAGCCTGTAATTTCTTATATTCTATAGTATTTTCAGGTCTTTTGTAACGTTTTAATTTTTAAAGGATTTTTTATATTTTTTTATTGTGAACACAGTACAGAACTTCGTTCCACCATGGTAATGGACTTCTTTTATGTAGAGTTTGTGTTTTACCTATACGTCTTCCACCAGCAAAATGGATTAGTGATATAAACGATTTTAGAATTGTATCTATGTGATGATTTTCGGTGATTTCTGCATCAATTATTTGTAAGTAAACAATTAAAAATTGTTATAGTTTTTTAAAACATGGAAATCTGAGAGCATTTAAAGAGAATCAGACTAAAAAAACGCATTATAAGTATTGACGAATCATTTGTGCAGTCATTTGAAAATGACCTTTCTTCTCTAAAATAAAATAAACAAACAGAATTGTTTAAGAACTACTTGACACCGATTATGCCCGTCTTTCGAAAATGTAACTACATAAAAACTCACATTATTAAAAATATTTTAAATGTTTTTATTGTTTATTTTAATAATTATCAATAATTGATATATCAATATTTAATAAATCAAAAACATGCTTACTTTTGGGTTTAATTTGCAGTAATTTTTTTGTTTATAAACATTTTTTAATTTAGAAAATCTCATTTTAAATAGCAAGTATTTTTAAGACAGTCATCAGTTAAACGTTTTTATCTACAGGGTGGTCCTTAAGTAATTGTACAAAGAAAAACCGTAGATTATGCACTTTAAAATATTACGATTTAAATCAACTTGCTTAATTAATAAAATGTTGATATTAAGAAAGATACAGGGTGTTAAAGTGAAAATTTAAAATTTTATTTTTCGCTATAACTTTTACGTTTGTAAGTATTTTTGAACAAAAATTTACAGTTGAATGCTTTTGAGTAGGATAAATTATAATTTTATACATACTTTAATGTAACTAATAGAGGGCGCTACATATGCCATATGGGTGGCATCAATTTGCACTTAACTTTTTTGCTGTTTAAGTTAGCTCTATTTGTGTTAAAAAATATTAAAGATACATTATTTTTACAAAGAAAAGGTATACCTATTAGTAACCTGAAAATTTAACCGTTTTCGAGATAATCGAATTTTTTAAGTCAGCTGCATAATAATTCTTAGTTTGATATTTGTGCGATAAAGCACTGAATACCTGTAGATAAGCATAATTGATAGTTTATTCTTATTAAAACAATTCAAAGTTGATAATGTAACATCACAAAATGCTTTGTTATGGGTGCTAAATGTCTTATTGGAAAATATTCTTCATCTTCTACTTTAGGTGCCGTGTCCGTATTCAGACGACATCATGTTTACAATTTCCCTTTTATATCGCTTCTTAAGTTTATATAATGGCGTTGTATTACTTTTTTTCTACTGTCAAATGCTGAAACCCAAAATATGTGATTTATGCAAGATGGTCCACCGCCACATTCTAGAGAGAAGGCAGTTAGAACATACTTAAATACAACAATTCCTTGGCAATGTGGTGAGATAATAATTTAATTATTTAATTTATAAAAAATCCGAAGAGAATACTTATTATTCATTACGTAAATTGTTTACCCATTTTTATAAGGACAAATAAAAACTAGAGCACAGGTATTGACTAACACATATGTGTCTTGTTTCATAATATTTTGCTACAAATCTAACTTTAAAGACAGTATTTTTACAAAAACATCATGGTTGGCCTAATAATCGATATTGTGATAAATATAGTAAACACACTGCTGATATATTTACTTTATTTAATATTTCGTTAACTATTAACTTTAGTTAAAGGTATTTTATACCAAAATTCAGAAGTATTAATGTTTTTGCTTATTTTTTTTTCGTTGCCTGGAGTAATTGCCTTAAATCAGAATTATGCAGCTGATTTGCAAAATGCGATTATCTCGAAAACTGTTGAGTTTTGAAGTTATTACCAGGTATACCTTTTTTTGTTCAAATAATGTATCTTCTATATTTTCTGTACCAAATACAGGTAACTTAAAGACCAAAAAAGTTAAGTGCAAATTTATACTACATATGTGGCGCCCTCTATCAGTTACATCAAAGTGTGCATCAAATTATAATTTCTCATCTTTAAAAGTACCCAGTTGTAAATTTTTATAAATAAATGTTTACAAACATGAAAGTTATAGCGAAAAATAAAAATTTAAATTTGCAATTTAACACCCTGTATCTTTCTTAATATCAACATTTTATTAAAGCAATTTGGATTAAATCGTAATATTTTAAAGTGTAGAATCTACTGTTTCTTTTTGTACAATTACTTAAGGACCACCATGTAGAATGCGTAGTTTTTTCACAATATTGAAATTAATTAAAAAAGTCCCTTTTTTTTGCTTAAATGTCATGTCGCAGTAAAAGTTTCGATAACCACGAGATGATATGCCTTTTCTATTGACTCCTCCAGATATTCCAGTTAAAAAATAGCATCCAGTAATTTTTCAAATTTTCAAGTGGCTTCGGCTTCGTTTCATGAGGTAATAAACTATAAACAACTAATAAATTCAATTTAATTATTTCTTGAAATCAAAAAACACAAAAAGACTTAACTGATTTATACAATTCTATAATTGTTGTATTATTGTTTATTTAATATTCAGCTATAACCCTTACTTATGACTTGCAGCTAAATATATTAAATAGATTTACCCAAAGAAAAAATAATTAAAGATCCCATAAATGAAAAATACATTTAAATATTTAGTTCCGCTTTAAATAAACGCGAAGAGTGTCGGATGTAAATATTTCAAATTGAAGAGAATAAATTTTCTAGTCAGAATTATAACTTTCTTAAGCGCGATTGCAACTTGTAGACTTGTAGTAGTAAGTAGTTTTGCGGGTTTCTTCTTGTTTCGTCGGCATAATTAGTTATTAAGCAAATTTGTGAAAAGAGACGAGCGCTTAATAACGTCGAAACTTGTAAGTTTGGCATTCGCTCAAAGTGGAATCCATTCTGAACGAATTTAAGGAGAAATAAACACGTGAAGATGTCTGAAAAGACTAATTGGATAGAAAGTTTGGCGATAGCTGGCTGTTGCTTGCTAAAGTTTTGATTCTTTGTAAGCGAGGAGCAGGATCAAACCTGATTTTTATTAAAAAACAGGTCTTGGTTTTTTAACCTTGAATTCACACCTTTTCTAGATAACGAAATAATTTTTGTGAATATTCCTTGACGAAAATTATTTATGCAATATATGTATTTGCTTTATATGTACAAGTTATAAGAAATTACTTTTAATGAAGTTCATATAAATTTTATGAACCAACCCTATATCGAGTTATTAAAAATAAATTAATATTATCTAAAAATAAAACACTGAAAACTTTTGTTTTCAACACTTCCACAAAGATTTATTTTAAATTAATATCACTACAGCTGTTTCAGCCAGAGTGCCTTTATCAAGTGATCTATTTTTGGTATGGGTTCACACTTTATAGTCTTTAACTGAATACATTGAGGAGGGGAGCATCGTTCTCCGACGATTTCTGAATTTCCGAAGTGAAAATTGAAACGTCAATAAACGTACTTAACCTTTAATTGTGGCTTATTCCCATTTAAATATAAATTAATTTAAAATGCCACAAGAAAATAGCATCAGAACAATAATTGTTGTTACTTATCCAACCAATTGTCTGACTAAGTAGGTATTGAACCTAAGGAAAAAAAAAAAAAACAATACAGTACATTCGCAATTATCCGAGTCTAGGTTACATGAGCTTCTGGGTTAACTGAGGCAAACTTCGTAGCGGGCGAGTCACAACTGCGAACAGTTATGCGATGTTAGGTCGAGCCGGAATTCTCAGAAATTGGTACACACTAAATACCCACAATATTTGACCGGATATAAGGAAATCAGCGAAGAAACCACCACGGGAGTTCACAACTTGTACAAAATGTACAAGGAAGGTACATTGAAGGTTCCGGCTATAAACGTAAACGATGCGATCACAGAGAGTAAATTCGACAATCTGTACGGCTGTAGGGAATCTCTCATCGATGGAATCAAAAGAACAACAGATGTTATGCTCGCAGGTAAGGTCTGTGTCATAGCTGGATACGGAGATGTAGGCAAAAGCTGTGCACAATCTTTAAGAGCATTTGGTATACGAGTATTGGTCACAGAAATTTATCCTATCAATGCCTTACAAGCAGCTATGGAAGGTTATGAAGTCACAACAATGGAAGAAGCCTCCTTCTTCTTCTTCTCGTGCCACTCCTAGCGGAGATTGGAAATCATCATGGCCACTGCGACTTTGTTAGCAGCGCGCCTAAAAAGTTCAATCGAACTACACCCGAACCATTCACGTAGATTACGAAGCCACGATATTTTTCTTCTTCCCACACTTCTTTTGCCCTTAATTTTGCCCTGCATGATATTTCTTAAAAGTTCGTACTTTTCACCTCTCACAATGTGCCCCAAGTATTCCATCTTTCTAGTTTTTATCTCATTTAGAATTTCGCATCTTTTGTCTAAAGTTTGGAGTACTTGCGTGTTAGTGACGCGGTCCATCCATGATATTCTGAGAATGCGCCTATAGCACCACATCTCGAAAGCTTCGATGTTTTTTGTGGTCAACTGTTTTAGTGTCCAAGCCTCTACTCCATACAACAGGGTAGAAAAGACATAACACCGCAGCATTCGTATTCGTAACTTTATATTGATATCACGATTGCAAAAGAGTTTGCGCATTCTATTAAAGACTGATCTAGCGATTTCTATTCTACATCTAATCTCTTTTGTTTGATCAGTATCGTCTGTGATCCAAGCACCTAGATATTTATAACAGGACACACGCTCAATCGTTGTATTGTCTATTACAAGATTAGCTCTGATGTTCTTTGATTTCGTGATTACCATAAATTTAGTTTTTTTCAAATTAATTTTCAAGCCGTAACTGTTACAGTATATATTGAGACTTTGAACGAGATGTTGTAGTTCTACTAGCGTTCCCGTTAGGAGAACCGTATCGTCAGCATACCTTATATTGTTGATCGTCTCACCATTTATTATCAGACCAAGATCTTCTTCCTCGAGTGCTTGTTCACAAATAGCTTCACTATACAGATTAAATAAAAGTGGCGACAAGATGCATCCCTGCCGGACTCCTCGACGGATTTGAATTTCTTCTGTTAGCCTACCCTCAACCTTCACATTTGCTGTTTGATTCCAATATAGGTTGCATATAATTCGAATATCTCGGCTGTCTATATTTTTCTTTATTAGAATTTGTCTTAGTGGTTCATGTTGTACTTTGTCAAAGGCCTTTTCGAAATCAATAAAGCAGGTGTAAATTTCTTGGTTCATGTCTAAGGATCTCTGTGAGAGAACGTTCATTGCAAACAGAGCCTCCCTTGTACCCAGCCCTTTTCTGAATCCCATCTGAGTGTTACTGATGTCTACGTCTAATTTCCTATAGATCCTATTATGGATTATTTTCAGGAACAGTTTTAGAGCATGACTCATCAAGGCTATCGTACGATATTCGCTGCATTCCCTTGTATTTGCCTTTTTTGGCAGTAGTATAAAGGTCGAACGGAGCCATTCCCTAGGTATTATTCCAGTTCTATATATTGTGTTAAATAGATCTAGGAGTATTTTAATAGATTCATCGTCCATAAGTTTGAGCAGTTCTACGGGAATTTCATCAGGACCGGGGGCCTTACCACTTTTCGCTTGTTTGATTGCATAATCTATTTCTTCTCTGATTATATCAGGCCCTGTATCATCTGTATATTCGTTTGAGATTTCTTGTCTATCTTTGTCATCAAAAAGTTGTGATATGTATTCTGTCCATCGATTCATTTTTTGTTGTAAATCTGTTATGAGTAAACCATCTGTATCTTTGATCTGTCCTGTCTGTGTTGTTCTTCTCCTTCCTGTCATTTCTTTAATCTTTTTGTGTACATTAAAAAAGTCATATTTGCGCTCCAGTTGTTCCAACTCCTGGCATTGTTCACTTAGCCATCTTTCTCTAGCTTCTCTTATTTTCTTTTTTATCAGTTTATCTGTTTCTTTGTATCTTATCGGATTATTTGTTTTGTGTACCCTTCTTTCACACATCAACTGTAGTATTTCCTCATTCATCCATTCTTTATGTTTCCTTTCTTTCGGTGTTAAATTTTCTCTCCCTGCCAGCATTACGGCATGTTTAATATTCTCCCATTTTTGGTCTATGTTATCAGTATTTCTATTCAGTTTCTCTATATTTTGTAAATTTTCTTTGATGTTCACTATTGTTTTCTCTTTTATATGTTGTTCACTCAGTCTTCTCACGTCAATTTGTTTCTGTATGTGTTTTTGAATGATCTTTAGTTTTATTCTTAATGTGACTACTACAGGATTGTGATCCGAGCCTATATCTGCTCCTGGGTAGGTTTTAGCTGAGAGTATAGAGTTGCGGAATCTTTGTCTAACAAGGACAAAGTCAATTTGATTTCTGACTACTCTACCTTTGGTGTCACTCGGAGATTTCCATGTGTACAGTCGTCTGTTAGGTAACTTGAAAAGAGTGTTAGCAACTACTAACTCCTCCGCTTGACAAAATTGTACCATACGGTCTCCTCGTTCGTTTCGTTCTCCTAATCCATAGTCACCCACGTAACCGTCCACACATCCATGTCCAATTTTGGCATTAAAATCGCCCATTACTACTGTAGTGTGATGTTTCTTCATTGATTTTAGAATTTGTTCCAGATCGTAGTAGAAACTTTCAATTTCATCATCATCTTTATCAGCTGTAGGAGCATATACTTGTATAATATTTATAATTTGTTTATTTGACTGAAGTTGTAGTGCCATTATTCTATCAGAGAAGGGAGTAAAGCTTGTTACACAGTTACTGATTTTCTTTGATACCAAGACAGCGACACCGTAACGATGAGTTGAACTGATGGTGCCTGAATAATAAAGTGTTCCACTATTATTCGTGCATTTTCTCCAAAGAAGCCTCCAAAGAAGCCCAAATCTACGTCACGACAATTGGCTGTAAAGACATTACAGCCATACGAGGTGAACATTTCCTCAACATGAGAGACGACAGTATAGTATAGTGTAATATTGGACATTTTGACTGCGAAATCGACGTTGAATGGTTAGAAAAGAATGCCAAGGAAAAAGTCACTATCAAGCTACAAGTTGACCGTTATCTCCTGACCACCGGTAACCACGTGATTTTCTTGGCTGAAGGTCGATTGGTCAATTTAGATTGTGCCACAGGTCACTCTTTGTTCGTAATGTCAAATTCCTTCACCAACCAAGTCCTGGTCCAAATCGAATTGTAGACAAAACCAGGAGCATAATTACTGAGTGTTCATATGTTACCCAAACACCTCGACGAAGAAGTAGTAAGACTAAATTTGAAACACTTAGGAGTTAAACTGACTACCTTATCAGCCGAGCAAGCAGAATATTTGGGTATATCTGTACAAAGGCCTTTCAAGCCCGATCACTACAAATATTGATTTTGTAATTTAACAGATAATATTAAGAGAATCTAAGTGACTTTTAAAAATATTTTTAATAAAGTATGAAGCAAAAAATAAACAAATGTTTTGGATAAAACTTAGAGGTCGCTGGTTAAATGATATTAGAAATAATATTGAAGAAAAAATGCAATATTTTGACTGTAAATAAATTAGCAAAAAATAGCAAATACAACTGTGAATAAATCACGAAATTAACTGGCTTTAGCTCATACTGTTGTCTGTACAAAGAATATAGACTCACCTTGTTTTAAATTGTATTTTTTCGAGTTTATTGTGTCGAGTTTATTCTATCGAGTGTCAACCGAAGTGTGAATGGTGGGAGTGGATTGCCACGGAAGACCATAAAGAAAGGAGACCATGAACAAATTTCTAAGGCATTGTTCTTGTGGTTTTCAGAGATTGGGCAACCCGATAAGTGGTAAAATACTCGAAGCAAAAGCTATTGAATTCCACAAGTTTATGGATGGAAGAGAAAACTTTTGTACTAGTGAGGAATGGATTAACTTATGGAAGAAGAAATATGGCATCCGAAAATTGAGTATTTGCGGAGAAAAACTTTCTGCTAATTCAACTCAAATTGGAACATTTTATTTAAAATTACAAGACATTATCTTTAGATATACTGACTCTAGACCAAATATTTAACTGCGATGCGACAGGCCTTAATTTTAAAATGCTTTTTTCGAAACCCTCGCTGGGAAAAATGAACGAATTGCACCAGGTTACAAGAAAAGCAAAGAGAAAGTCATCATTTGCAACAATGTTTCTGGTTCATTAAAATTAAGAAGTCTTTTAATAGAAAAATCCAAAAAAAGTGAATTGCTTACCTACAATCTATAAAAACCAATGCAATACATGGACGGATTGTAACATATTTAGGAACATTGACTTTGTACTAGTCATTGATTTAGTAGTTGTTGGACAACGCACGATTCATAAGCTATCAATTATATAGCCAATCAATTACCAGTTGAACAACTAATCGGAAACCAAGACGCCATCGATTGGATGAATGGAGATAAAGAAATAAAACTGACAGATGACGCAATTGCCGATCTAGTTTTAAAAATTAACCACGAAGAAGAAGATACAGATTAGATAACTCAATAGAATTCTTATTCCGATGAGTTGCAGGCCCTAGAAGCAGCTCTCGCATCCATCGAGTAGCAAGAGGAATCGGCGCCAGTAGACGTCCTTCATTTTCAACGTTGTCGCCACATCGCCGCCTCAAAAAGAGGAATGAAGATCACCCAAAAATAAGACTTTTTCAAACAGTATTATTTTTATCTTTTATATACAGTACTGTATTCGTTTAAAGTCGTTAAAATAATCACAGTTATTGTTATTTAAGTGTTTTTCCATTAGTGCAACCAATCTCGGTGTTAACCAAGTTTTTTCCATATCCGAGGTAGTCACGGTCCCAATTACCTCAGATAATTGCGAGTTTACTATATTGAAATAAAATTACACTTGCGACGGAAGATTCAACCGAATGTGGATGTTTTAGAGTTTTAGAAACAGGACAGCTATCTATCTCCACTAAATGTAGATGTCCATCTGGGATAAATATCCGAATCGGACCAATTTCGTTTGT